>NC_139345.1:6287238-6384738 GCF_055883805.1 Amblyomma maculatum
CTGGTGAATACCACTATGACTACCTATTGTTTGCAAGGTGTTTTACGCAGATTTTTACATGCGCTTAAAGCTGGACTCATTGTGCTAATATTACAGTAAAAAGCTAATAACAAGAAATGCACTCAGTATAGTTAATGCTTCCTTCACAAGTGAGTGTGAAAGACCCACAGACACAACGCGAGGAATATAGCTTCAAGCACAATGCCTTATTCGAACAATCATGCAAATGCAGCGACTGTTTAATTGGTTAGTTATTTGTAGTGCATAGAGCGTTTGTTATACTCTGATGATGTCGGATTTTGCTCCGCTTGTGGTGCGCAGTCTAAAAATGAAAACAAAATCCGCCTACCACTTGCCCAGCAGAATTGTGCCCTCTAATTAAAAAGCAGCCTGGTTTCCGCCGCACGATCACAGTTCGCGGTATTTTCAGTATCACTGTGTTAGCGAAGCTTCCTAACTGCACTTCTCATCTCCTTATATTTCAGGATAAGGCACCGCGCTCACGAGAAACGGAGGGAAGCAGGGGCGTACCAGCACGAAATGCAATGATAGCCATGTTGGCTGGGCATCCGTTACGTACCAATGGTAATTATGAGTTTTAGAAAGAGCTCTTCATCATTTTTTAAGGTGGAGATGGCAGAGATAAGTCAGATTTCAAACTTAAGAATAGCCCAGGCTACGACACGATTTGAAGAAAATAAGAACATGATTGTAAAGCAATAAATACTACCACAAGATAAAGAATCGCCCCCACCTAAGGAATGAAATTATAAATCGGTCTAAGCAATTATTACTCTTCTAACATGGCACACTTTACATGATACACTTTTTTCCACTTAGGTTCGCTACAAAAGTTTCGCTGCAAAATCGTTCGGTCGGGTGTTTACACGAAACGAGTCCGTGGTTTGGTGCTGAAATTTTGTTGAGTAGAAAATACCTTGCGCCAATAAACACAGGTATTAGGTATTAGCGAAAGTATGACCAGACATATACTATCAGGTTTGCAACAACTAGACGCCGCAGTGTATCATAAAACTTCATTTCGGCATAGTTATGTCTGTTGCACTATTCAGGGCACTTAAGTGATCATAATCACAATAATTGTCTTTTGCAACTTGGCCGCTTGTTGCATTGTTACGCAGTAGCGCATAAAGATTGTAGCGCAGGGACTTGTATAATGCTTAAGAGTTAGTATGCTTTTGGGTTTTCTGAACTTTCTTTCAGGGTGAAGCCGCCAGTTCAAGTTCTTGCTCCTACAAAGGCTCACTTTCAAAGTAACTTGCACTTGCGCAGATCAGGACATCTCTAAGCACAACCTTGTTTGGAAAGTGTTTTTTTCATTTCCTAACATTATAGGCATTGATAAATAGTGCCCGTTATGTGTGTTACATCCTAATTATATTCTCTGTCTACAACCACCACATCGATACTACTGCAGCAAACAAACGTACTAAGGACCCTTAACTGACTTGCTGGTTGTTAATTCGAAGGCATTGATGCCTTTTGTATCCCACGTGCCTTCTACCTCAAAGGCCTTCTAATGGTGGTTATTTGTTCGTTGTAAGTTGCATTCTTCGACACCACCGCCATATCGGGGTGCCCACACCATCTGAGACGGTAGAGTAGACGATAAGTGGCAACAAATGGAGCTGAGTGGAAATAAACTGAGACTGTGCAGGAATGTACATATGTACAGAAGTTTGAACGACGGGTACGATAACATGAAACTGGCTAAATTCATTGGCATGACCGAAGAGGCAAGCGATCAATATAAAGCCCAGGCCGCAGGGCTCGGTTTCACGAATTTCGGGGTCTGGCCCCCATTTTTAATCATCCAATCACAACGAACTTACACATGATTAGTTTACATTGTGGCATGTCATCCTCGTCATCACCCTTCAAATTCCTTTTATAGCAAAGGGAATTTAAATAATTAACCACTAATTGCTTGACCCGCTAGATTATATGGCATGCCCTGGCTTTCACAGTGTTACACAAATTATCTACCCTGGGAAAGAAAACGAAAGCACAGTAAAACACATCAAAACGCAGTGTCATGTGCGCAGCCATTTCCCAAATCTCAAGCCCTTGGCGGCCAATGGGAACAGGACAATTATCACGCTTCGCATCTTATCGGTCGCGGTCACCAGCGCACTCCGAAACTCGGTCAGCGCCGCTGTTTGCTGACGAGGCAGCGGCATCCCTTGTGTGCCGCTGTCTTTCTCGCCGTCAGCTTGCACCTCCCACAATTGTTGGAACCATCAATGGGACACTCATAGCGCGCTTGCGCCGACTTATACTCATTTTTATAGGCTCCCCGTCAGGGACTGGGGCCTTACACAATTTGACCTGGCAGTGCTTGTTCTTTGAAGGACATGCAGCGCTTCCAAAAGAGACGTTCATTTTCGAAGGATATGCAGCGCCTCCAAAAGAGACGTTCATTTCAGGGTTGCGCTGCCTACGGGCGACGTTTGCTGTCGGTGTGCTACGGTGTCATCGGTGTACAGCTCGGAATGCCCTTTTCAAGGAAATAAAGCTCCCCTTGTGAGAAAGCGCGCGCTCTCCCTCGAGAACGGCCGTGGTTGGAGATTGTAGCAGCTTGGCGTTGGGAAAGTGACTCAAAAGGAACGAACAGTCCTAATGGCGCCGCTCATCTTCACCTACCCTTTACACCTTTCAGCTCTACAATGTCATTATAATGTAATAGCTCCTTATTTCATTACAGCAATAAGGCTTCCACTCAGACGAAAACGCGTTGCCTGTTGGTCAGTCAGTCGGTTTCTGAAATCCATCTGTGATGCGTGTCTGTATTAGAGTTTCTAGAGAAATTATGAGACCGGCACTGAGCAGCGATCGAAAACTCTGCGATCTCCTATACTTCGTCGCTGCCCAAGCAGAGGCACAACGTTATTGCGCACATAGTTTGGCGTTTAAAGAACTAAGCTAAACCTGTTGTAAGGTTTTTGCTCCGGGTGTGAAAATCATCGATATCACCCAAAGAAATGAGGTTAACAAATATTTAGATAAACGAATGGAGGGTATAAGAACTCCCAAGCAGAAACATTGCTACTAAGTGCCAGTCACAGCCACAGAGAACCAGGCTATTTTTCTAAAAGTCTCCGTGTAAACCGGCTGCGATAGGTAGCCAACGTGCCCAAATGATGGCTGATAAACTACCAGCTTGGTGGCTTGGTTAACCAATTTTAAGTTGTCTTTTTACATAAAATGATTTTCATCAGTAAATGAGATGATAAACACAGCTCTTTTCTTGCTCTAATGTTACTGGAGTTTTCAAATTATCAATACTTTCTGGCCACCATTGTCCGCATTACTAGAAAAGCGCCACGGGGGTTTTAAACGGGAATTAATTGGAAGGCGTCGGGCCCGCAACAAGAAACTTTCCCAGGACCACACGCACGCACGCGCCTCCACTGATACCCACACGCGTTCAGACTGGCTTTCGAATTAAAGAACTTGTGAACTTTCGTCCATAGTTTCGGGGGCGCGCTCATTAAGGGGAGTTCGACACTTGCCTTAATTGCTAACAAATAATGACAGCAAGGCCCGCTCTCCGGGGGCAGAACAGTTTCAGACACGTGGATGTCAGAGGGGAGTTAAAGAATGTTTTCGGCCGCTCCGCACCCGTGTAGCTGCAGTAATTGCTCATCCCGTCAATTACCCCATTATGAAAAAGCATAGAAAGGCAAGATTTTTTCGTCGAGTCTGAGAGGGAGAAGAGGCGTAATCAGAACCAATTGACTTCGAAGCACCGCCTTAGTTTTTGAACTGCTGGAAAACGTTGTGACTCAAGAACTGTTTTAAGTACGGCAAACAAAAAGTGAAACATCCAGCGATTGGGGTTTAATCTTTGTTCTTGCTATTTAATTACCAATACCTAACCAAAAGTGCAATAACTCAAGTCGAATGAAGAGCGACTGCCGACAACTTCAGAGCATGCCGGCTGGACAGCGTGATCGACTGTGTGAGCTAACCTCAGTCATTAAGAAAAGAGATTGAAGGGAGTTAGGACGACAGAAGCATTTCTCTAATCGGCCGGGGGAGATTTTATTATGTTCTCTTCCGCTGTGTTCTTCCCCTAACCTCTGAACACCTAACGTCTACTTGCAAAAAGCTTCGCCTCCGATTGTCGATGCTTGAGGATTTCCTCTCTCTCTCTCTCTCTCTCTCTCTCTCTCTCTCTCTCTCTCTCTCTCTCTCTCTCTCTCTCTCTCACACACACACACACACACACACACGCACGCGCACACGCACACGCAAACGCACACACACACACACACACACACACACACACACACACACACACACACACACACACACACACACACACACACACACACACACACACACACACACACACACACACACACACACACACACACACACACACACACACTACCCCGCCGGGGTGGCGCAGTGGTAACGGCGCTCGACTACTGTACCCAAGGGCGCGGGATCGAATCCCGGTCTCGGCGGCAGCTTTTCAATGGAGGCGCCCGTGTGCTGTACGATGTCAGTGCACGTTAAAGAACCTCAGGTGGTCGAAATTTCCGGAGTCCTCCACTACGGCGTCTCTCATAGCCTGAGTTGCTTTGGGACGTTAAACCCCACCAACATACATACATACATACATACATACATACATACATACATACATACATACATACATACATACATACATACATACATACATACATACATACATACATACATACATACATACATACATACATACATACATACATACATACATACATACATACATACATACATACATACATCTTGTCCCAGCGTCGCGTGGCCTCTGCTCGCGATTCCAGCGCGGAGTTTAGGGGGTACTACTACTCTTTTTTTTTGATGGTAGAACCCGGGTGTCCAACCAGAATTTTTTCGGGTTCGGTTCGGGTTCACGCCTTTCTGGTTCGGGTTCAATTTCGGCTCCGGAGACACATTCCGTTCCTGTTCGACCCTGTCCGAACCGGTTCAAACGGGCTCAAACGAGTTGATAAAAAAAAAATCCTTCGGATAAATCTTTTGTTTCAATATTTTTAATACTGGGTTGTTGTTTTCTTGTTTCAGTATATAACAAATTTTACAGGGCAGGCCACCCTGGCCTCGCCCAAGCCCGAAATATTTCCTTGTATTTTGTGGCAATAAAAGTTGTTACCACCGCCACCATTAAAGTGTGCGATGACGCGAAAGCCATATTAGCCCAGAAGATCATAGCCCTCCACTAAGGCACCTCTATCTCTCTCTCTTTTTCACTTCCACCTTCCTCCTTTCTTTTACGGCGTGGTACATGTGTCCGCGGAGAGCCCCGCCGGGGTGGTGCAGTGGTAAGACGCCCGACTACTGTACCGGAGTACCCGAATTCGAACCCGACCTCAGCGGCTGCGTTTCGATGGAGGCGAAACAAAGAGGTGTCCGTGTGCTGTGCGATGTCAGCGTTGTTGTTGTTGTGGCTGTAGGAAGAAGGAAAAGAAAATGCACGGGCCTGCTACTGGCTCTGTAGCTGAGCCGCCTCCGCTGCCTCGTGCTGACAGAAGAGAAAATAGAGAAGAAATAAAACCAGGAGGGAGAGAAAGACGCGCGCCGCAATAACGGTGGTCGTCCACCATCACTGAAGCGGTGGCTGGTGCAATGACGGCCTACAACAGATAAAAATTTTGTGGTTGGCTTTTACTTGAAGATAGTAAAATGTGGCATTGCAGTGTCTTGTTTAAGTTCTGCTGTTACAAAATCATGTGTTCACGCTATAGATAGCAGTTTCAAACAACAGGTCCAAAGGTTAAGGTTAGCGGGCTCACCGATGGATGTGATAATTCTAGCTAGGAATAAAATCATAAAAAAGATTAAGGCTTTTGGTAGAGAGGATACACAGGTCCATATAAATAGCGATAGAAAGAAGTATGCAGTGATCCCGTATATCCATCGGTTATCCCATACGCAGAACACAGAAGCTATACGCCGGCTACGCGTCACGGCGCAACAGAAAGGTGGGCTGGTGAGACGCATTGCCACACGTCGCAGCGGTATGAGAGAAGCCGACCTGTGCAGGATCAATCAAGCCTTCATGATAAGCAGAATCATGTACTGTTGCCCGTACTATCACCTGCGTCGTAGGGACGAAGATGCACTTAATAGCATAATCCGCCTTTTGCGCGAGGATATGGCGCCATCATGCGGGAGCGGGCGGGAAACACATTGAGCGGCAGTGTAGCAGACGACGCGAAAGCTCACCATACGAAATGGCCACGCCAACGCTGGTAGAAAGCGAAAGCTTCCCCCCTTTTTTGGCCTCGGAGCGGAAAGTAGTGACAGTGATTGCAGCATATCATGTTCACGCAGTATGGGGGAAGGTAGAGCGTTTTCACAATCCACTCATAACGCACGTACGCATATACTATCTTCGTATTGTAAGAGCGTGTAGCGCGGGCCGTGTTCGACGTGACAGAATGAGACGCTCTCAGCGTGCAGGTTTTCGGCAGACAGGAGAGCGTGGGGGCAGAGAGAGAGAGAGAGAGGGATCTCAAAGGGCAAAGCAGCCAGGGGTTTGTGGATGCTGCAGAGCTAGGTGGAATCGTCTCCTGTGACTTTGAGCAGCGCATATGCGCGGGGTGTCTTGAGTTACCGAGCACAATGCGGTCACCGCGGCGCCGGCATGGTGCAATGGGCGTCGCTTCCTCCTCGCGTCATCTACAACCGTGCAGTGACTTTGAGCAGCGCATATGCGCGGGGTGTCTTGAGTTACCGAGCACAATGCGGTCACCGCGGCGCCGGCATGGTGCAATGGGCGTCGCTTCCTCCTCGCGTCATCTACAACCGTGCAGCTATAGGATTTCATCCACGAAGATCGGCAGAGAGGCACATATACACACCCCGTCCCGGCCGGAATGCACACCTGCAGGAAACGCGCTGCATTTTTCTGGCAATGGATGATTCAGAGCTGTAGCCGGTTTCTGGCCTCAGGAGTCAGAACGGATGTGGTCGCAGTGGTGAAAAGGTTCTCGGTGCGCAGAGAATGGTCATTCTGTTGTGAAAGGATCTCCAACGTTCATTTCTGCCTCCGCCGCGATTTCTGCGGAATCAACAACTTGTTGACACATGTGAATCTCCTACATATCGGATGCGCATCTCGGTCAGGAACCAACCCTGTTCTACGTCCAGAGCGATCCACTCTACAAGTGAACGAGCATGAACCCTCCAGGAGACTCATTTATTGTGCCGGGCGGTTTCCTTGCCGTAGCAAACGGTTGGACGTAGACGACGATTATCAAGCTCCCTAACGAAGTGCATCTGATTGCGTACATTAAAGGAACAAAGTCCGGATGCTTTGGCGTGCACGAAGACGAGCCTTTAATTAAAAAAAAAAAATACTGTGCGTTGTGCAAGAGTGTCAAGAGCGTCGTATGCTCCGAGCGGCAAAAACACAGATACGACAGGTATGTATGCATCTAAACGAAATGTGCATGATGAGAAGTACCTACTGGAGTTTTCACCCAGGCTGTAGCGCACCAGGGATAGCTGCAATGAGGATTTTTTCGGTGCGTGATTGCTTTAGTTGCGCCGGGGCCTGAAGGCGAGGTATTTTGTCCTTTCTTTTCTTTATGTGCGAAAGGGCTAGGTAGCTTAGATATCACAGGCGGCTCTGTGCGCTAGGCCGTAATATTTAGCATGTTTTATCGTGACTGCCTAACAAGAAAAAAATACGGCGTTTTAATGCACTGCCGTTCGCGAGCCTCATGACCAGCTCAACCACTCGGCTCGCGAACGGCGGTGCATCACAACAAACGCCCAATTTTTCTTTTCTTTTTAGTCAGGCGGCAGTCGCGATAAAACATGCTAAATATTACGGTCTAGCGCACACAGCCACCTGTGATATCTGCGCTACCCGGCCCCTTCGCACATAAAGAAAACAAACGACAAAATACATCGCCATCAGACGCGCCGAACAAATGCTCATTGCGGCTATCACTGGTGGGTTACAGGGTTGGTGTAAACTCCGGTAGATACTTTTCATTATGCACATTTCCTTTAGATGCATACATACCTGTAACGAAGTGTTTTTCGCACAGTCGAGAGTACGCAGTAGGTAGCTAAGGTCGCCCATTCACATCTTGACGCTACAAAACGGTCCTTGGCTTGCCAGTATACGCTAACTCAGATCGACTACTGCAGTTGGGAATTTTTAACACGCTAACGGAATGAATTTGAGCCCATAAGACAGCACAAGTGACCCGCTTGTCACGCAGCCTTGCGGGACGCGTAATTCTCGACAAGCTCCACATACACCCCACTGAGGAGGTGTGCGCAACATCTCATTTATCGGCTGACATTACTAGTAGACTAGTTGTTAAACCAATAGCCAAAAACATGCTACCAGGCAGACATGATGCCCGCAGGAAGACAAGGGCACAGACCCTTGAGAAACAGTACGAGAACGATCCACAAGCAGTGTACGTGGATGCAGCTCAACACATCAAAAACGGACCATATGTGACATGTATGGCCACTCCAAAGTCAACCTTCATTAACGCCATAACATTTCATGCTAGCTCCATATGAGAGGCAGACGAAGTAGCTATCGCACTGGCCATCGCGGATCCCCGCACCAAAACTATTCTAAGCGACTCAAAGAACGCCGTTCATAATTTCGCCAAAAATTCTGTAAGCGCACTCGCGGCGCGTATTGTGCGCAACCGATCTCTCAATCACAACATTAATCTCGTATGGGTACCGGCTCACGCGGGTAACTCCGGAAACGAAGGGGTCGACCGTCTAGTCCGAGGCTTAACCAACCGGGAGAAAGGAGACCTATTGGGAACGGACGCGCCTGTCGAGGCGCCGCGCACATACGCGGAGATAACAAACTTTAATCGCGAGCTAAGATAGCCCCTCACCCCGATGTGAAAGATCCCCAGGTGGTCGAAATTACTCCGTAGCCCTCCACTACGGCTCCTCTTTCTCTCTTTCCACTTTCATTCCCACCCTCCTCCCTTCCCTTACGGCGCGGTTCGGGTGTCCACAGAGCAAGTGTGACAGTTACTGCGCCTTTCCCTTCCTGTGAACCAATTTAACTTAACCGGGCGCAAGCCACGACACTCAGACGCCTACAAACAAAGGCCATTCTTAGGCCCTACCGATTATCGTTAATTACGAACGGAGAATTGAACCCTGCACGCCGGCACTGCGGTGACGAGACGCAGGCCACTCAAGACCATATACTGTGGGAATGCGCCAGCAATCTTCCTCCAAAGACAATCTTGCCAGCTCCCTCAGCGGAGAAATGGGACAAGCTGTTGGCCAGCCCAAGAAAAACTACTCAACTGGCTCCCGTCACGCGAGCTCAAGATGTCGCCCCCGACAGGAGGCCACCCTAGACTCGCCCCAGCCCGAAATAATTCCTTTCATTTTGTGGCAATAAAAGTTATTACCCCCACCACCAGTTATGAAAGGCAAGCTTCATAGCTCAAGTGGAAGACGTGACCACACATGGTACACACTGCAAAGAGGATTCAGGTGTCCACAGAAACAAGTGTGACAGATTGTGCGTCGTTCCATTTCTGTGAACCAATTAGGAAAGACGCTTCAGATCTCAAATGTGAGACGTGACCACATATGGTAGACACTTCAAAGATAAATCATGAATAATCTGAGCGCCCACACCGAACTGCAGGGCAACATGTGCAGTAACCGAGAATTCACACACTCACAGAGAAAAGCCTTATATTTTGATGTAGCTTGCGTTCACCACGGTAAAAAAAAAAAAAAAAAAAAAAACTTCGCTTTTCAAAAAATGTCTCGAATGGCATCGTTTCAGCATTAAGCTCTTTGGTGCCCGTTCCTGGGTTCCGCGTCGGCGTCGGCGTCGCCGTCGCCGTTGTCCCTCGTAATCAATTGTCTGTAATTGCACATACATGTCTTGCTCAAATTCTTTGCTTGAATCTATCGAAAAACTTAAACAGCTGACGAACTGCGCTCAAATTTCGCATTAGGAAGTACCGTAGTCGTCGCCAATTTTTAACAGATTTATCATTTAGTTTTGAGTTTTACATGGGTATTTATTTATTTGCCTAAACGTGTCACTTAACTTACGAATTATCTGCAATTATTTCGCTGCCTAGGAAGGCTCTCGAATGGGGCAACATTCTCCATGAGCGGCGCCATTGAGAAGTGCAGCTGCCACCCGTGTTCGTGATGAAACGATTCCTTGACACCAGAGAATAATGCTATGCATGTGGCAATATATTTTCCTTTGTTCTTGTCATGTTTTAGCAACGGACAATTTATCAATACAGTTATGGTGTTTACGATGTGTCAGTGGCGCGTTGGAAATAAGAGAGGAGAGCGCTTTAGAAGCAGCGATAAAATAAAAATAATGAAGGTAAATTGCCAGCAAACATGGGTCGGAACAGTACAGCGAACCGGTTCGGAACGGTTGCTCCGATTTGTTCCGGTTCGGGTTCAGTTCCAAGACGGCGGAAAAAAATTCTGGTTCGGTTCGGTTCTGGTTCAAGGCGAAAATTCGGTTTTGGTTCCGGTTTTTTTTTCGGTTCCGGTTTCAGTTCGACACCCTTATTCGACACCCGTATTCTTTAAACCTAGAGGAGTGACATGCTTCTGGTAACCCTAGTCACTAGCAACAGTACGTATGCATAGGACGTGCATGTACGACTGCTAAATTCTCATTATGTCATTAAGAGGGATATGACACTTTCTCTCATCTCATACGCAACACAACTGATCTGAAAATAGCCGCAGCGAAAAAAAGTTTCCTAGGGATAGTTGACTCCAGACTTGCAACGTCCCTTCTTCGCGTAACTTTTAGTACAATCACGGCGAAGGAGCAAGATTTGATTTGGCCACTCAGCGCACCCAACGAGGTCTAGGTTTGACGTTATTTCTGTCAGGTCACTCTTGTAGCTTTCGGACGCCATCACAGAAACAACTTTTCTGCTTTGCATATATGTTTCTTTTATAAACTTTTGGCACATACATAAACTCGGTATTGTTAATGAGCAAAGAAATGACTCGGAAAAAAATTAGTACAACAAAAAAATATACAAAGGGAAGCAAACTCAGTAGCTGCGAGGATTAAACTACAACTCTTAAACTTTGTGGACTGGGCACACCAAGAAAGAAACTAAACCATCACATTGAAGTTTCTGCATTAAAAGTGATTTTCCGTCTTGATGGTAATTTTACAGATGTCACAGAAAGTGATGAGACTCAACGCTCTGTATGATTTCGGTCGCCGACAGTGGCCTCTAACTAAACCTTCTGAACACACCATGGCAACGCGTTCTGTTCGAACCTGGCCGTTTCCCTGGCGCTTTCATTCGAGCTTGAAATATTCGACCAAGGCGAAGGAATTTCAGAATGGTTCGCAGATGGATATTTTTTGCTCCAGAAAGTTGAAGGTGAATTTGTCTCTTGTAAAGAAAATCCTGAGAACATTCTGTGTGCAAACCTTGCTTACCTTAATTAATATATCTGCTGCGCGGCATACTTAAGCTAAAACTTGGGCCCTGTTTTAAAAACCCTGGTTAATTTAATCTGCACGTCCGCCATGCGCACATAGTGTATAATAAATTTGTGGTACAAAATGTATCAAAACTTTGAAAACAAGACTTTTCTGTCCATTCAGCGCCGTATTGCTGTGAAACCTCAAACATTATACACCTGTTATGACATACATCTATGACTCTTATTGATGCATTCTGAACCTTCCGCCATGTTTCACTGCGTAGGGCTTTTGACTGCTGAACTCCAAGACGTGATATTTGAACCCGGCCGCGGCAGCCGCTTTTCGATGGAGGCGAAAAGCAAGGCGCCCGTGTGCTGTAGGATGTAAGTCCACTCTGAAGAACTCCAGATAGTCGAAAGTTCGGGAGCCCTACACTATGGCTTCTCTCGTAGCCTGTGTCGCCTAGGGCTCTGTTTTAAGAACCCAGGTTAATTTATACTACACATCTGCTATACGCACAAAATGTATAATAAATTTGTGTTACAAAATTTATTAAACCTTTGGAAACAGGTCTTTTGATAAACAGTTTCCAGGACGCAGCATCAGGGATCGCAGCCAATAGCTCTGTTGTGAGACCAGACTTTGAGATCTGAAAGTCATACTCTCATGTTGTGATATCACCGAGTGAAATCAGGAGACTGGCGAAGAATTCGGCGATTGTGCGCCAAAATTTCTTTTGTCGTGTCCTGGAAAAATTTTAACAATAGTACATACATAACTTTTATAATGCATTCAGGACCCTCCGCGATGGCTCACCGCTTAGGGTTTTCGACTGTTGAACGCCAATACGTGATATCGAATCCCGGCCGCGGCAGGTGGGAACCCCCTAGGGGGACCCACATACTAGATGGTGTCCCTGGTATGGAACCTCTTTGTCGAAGCCGCCGTCCTGGCTTTCTGGACCAAGACCTTTTGAGCTTGAAGGTCTGAGAAGCCAAGCAGGGCCGTCTCCCAGTCCTCTGGTGTAGGGTTAGGGTTGGGGGCTCAAGCTGAATTTCGCTGGCAGGCCCACACCATGTGGTAGCTATCTGCTACCTCGCCACAGGGCTGGCAGTGCCGGTGAATATGGAGTCAAAGTGTTTCATACTAGCCGCGCATAACATTGTGTTGGTAAAAAGTCGCAGGAGCATGCGTTCGTTCGCCTTCCCGAGTCCCTTAGCGGGTGTAGGGCATCGGCGATGATTATCTTTGTAATAATCTATAATTTATTTAAATCTGGTGAAGAGTTGGCTCTCATCCTGTTCCATTGAGTCGAGAGAGCCACGACGGCGGCTTCGACCAATGGAGACCCGGGAAAGCACCTAGTATGTGGGTCCCCCTACGGGGTCCCCCATCTACTTGAAATAAAAGTTGTTTCCACCACCACCACTAGCCGCTTTTCGATGAAGGCGAAAAGCAAAGCGCCTCCTGTGTTTTGTAAGATGTAGGTCCACTGTAAAGAACTCCAGATGGCCGACATTTTTGGAGCCCTACACTACGGCGTCTCTCATAGTCTGTGTCGCCTAGATTAATTAGACACTATAAAGACAAAAAAACTATATAGATGCCTTTAAATTACCACTCTTACACCGTTCAAATATAATTGTGAAGGTTAATTTAGGTACCTTGTTAACAGTGCTAAAGTGGATTCCAACTTGTATGGGCTGAATAAATATAAGTAACGTCGTTATTTGTTCAGTAAGACTGACTGTTGATTCATTAGAACTTGTCCGGTGCGAAATGATCTAATCATATCTTCCGTCCGCCCAACGAAGTCGCCACCTGCAGCTCTTGTGTTTGCTCAACTAGTTAACTTGTTCAACTAACAAAACTATCTGAAGTCGTTCAGCGCAAAGGTACAACTACCCACCATGTAAGCAATTGCTACATTGCGGCAATATCGTACTAGTAAATTACCCGCATATAAAAGAAGTACCACAGGCTGGATCACCATTTCAGCGTCCTAAAAACAACTTTCCTGCTGACGTTTTTGTTTTCAGGAGTCACAACTGAAAGCTAAGCAATTCGCGCAAAAAAGACGTGCTCGTAATATGCAGAAGAAATGGTTTTCATAATGCCCACCCCAAAATTTAATAGAACAAGTTTGTAAGTTTAAATACTCGACAAGCTTTTCATACCGGCGTTAACTTATAGTGCTACATTTACCTTCATTGTGGTTTCAGCACCGTCCTTTCGCCCTTCTTGTCATCCGATTGCGCTTCGCAGTTGCCCTGCTGCCTGCGCGGCAGAGCATACAGGCCCTGTCAGAATTTTATATTCAGCGAGAGGAGGCGGGCCATCCCGCTTTCGAGAGATCACTCTACGCTGAGTATGCAAAACGAGACACTGGGCAGGACGCATGAAGCACACCATTTGAGCGATATATTTCTTAGGGGAGCTGTACTTTCAGTACTTTCTTCGCGCCCCTTGGAAACTGATCGCCCCCAGCTACCTGCGGCCGCTGACATTATTGGTAACGCCTGCTGTCTACATAGCTCTATGCGCACTCTCGTTGCGTCAAGCCTATTTTTCAAACCTACACGAACGTCTTCGTGCTCTTAGACGCTGTGCGCAGTACTCTACGTCTACCAACAATTCCTTCGCTTCAATGCACTTGTTTTTTGTACCGTCTTTTCTCGTTATGGTTGGGTAAAGCTTAGACATTAAAAGGTATAGAAAGTGGCAACGAGCGCGTTCTTTGGCGATTAAATAAACTGTGGCAGCAAAATTGCTTTATTCGAAGGCATTTCGCTATTATTGCGACATGAGCGTCATCCCGCCGACTTCTACTTCACACAATATATGCAGAATCTTCCATAAGCGAGTCTATTTATGACCTTTTATTTTTGCGACAAAAAAGAACAACGTCGGCAAGAATGCATTCCCCGAAGCTTCACGGGATGATTGCTGTGAGCATTTTATGTCCACAGTATCAAATAATCTCAATCCGCCGAAAGAAAAAAAAAAAAAAGAAAAGCTCATGAGCGTCGATGTGTGCGAGAATGAGAATTTGGTCTACTCGCAGACAGGATAGCTTTAGAACCGCACCTTTCAACTCTCGAAAGAGCCACAATTTGAAAACAATTTTGTTCTTTACTCGTTATCGCTGTGCCCTGTGCGTTTATTGCTTTCCTTGTATAGCTCAACTAATCGCATTTTTTCTACGATTATTGTTTGCTTTTCGTGCTGGTTTTAAGGTGGATAACGTTTTTAGTTATAGGCTTCATCAAATAGCTTTCTTTTCAATTTCTATTCTTATTTTCACGCACCAAACCAATTATATTTTGTCTCACTGTTTATCAGGGGATTAAAATTTAAAATACAGACCAGCTCAAAGCGTCGCCTGATGAAAATTATGCATATCGTCATGGTACTTTTTGCTTCGACATAAGTGATGACATGTTAAGTACTATACAGGTCGAAGGTGTCGGAGATATGTTCACAAAAATATATATATATATATATATATATATATATATATATATATATATATATATATATATATATATATATATATATATATATATATATATATATATATATATATATATACCTACAGAAACTAAGCAAAAAGCAGTAGCAAAGTAGGTCAATAAAGTTTTATTTTAGCAGCATAGACATTTAATATTTCTTGCTGTAGCATGCGAAAATAATATGTAGTGGCAGCTCACGCATTGAGGCTAACGCTCCGGGCAGGCACGTACGAGCCCACTCCGTAAGCTGATTACGAAGTTAACCTACAACTCGTTGCACGTCCTTGGCCCCATCGCGTTACTAAGGAGTACTTTTCTTCATTATCCCGACGACGCCGTTCTCCCTTCGCCTACATTATGCGTACTAGCTGCTCAGGGAAAGCAGTTTATTACGTTGAGGACGAAACTACATTAAGCGTGCTTCCTAGCTCACGCAAAAGAGAATAAGCACGTCGTAGATATACTGTCTCAAGTACAGACTTGGCCGACGATGAAGGATTCGTCAGAAAGATGATAGTTGTAATAAGGAAGTCTAAAAAGAGAGGCCTGTACGTTTCTCGAGCGAGACTCGGTGGGATTAAATCTAAGACACCTCTCTCTAGGGAAGGGCGATGTGCTGTGAATCATTACCAACAGTAATTGCCGTTGCTTCCACTTCTCACACACCGTACGCCAGACCGCGTATAACTAGGGAGAAGAGGGAACTAGTGCCTTAGTTGTGTTCCATGTAACGCTCCTGTCGAATTAAAAATTTACGAAGGAACGCTTTGTTCGTGTGTAAAAAGCGCTTCTCGACCCGTCCCCCTTTTCATTGCGCACTCGTGAATATAGAGACACCCGAAAGATGTACACATCTTAGCAGGTTTTACAAGCTTTGCTTTACAATCCCCCTTCTCCTCTCTCTGATAGCTTGGTTTTCAGCATTAAGTAGTTTTTTTTGTTTGTTTGTTTTGTTTTGTTTTTTTTCTAGAACGAACGAAGCTCTAGGCGAAGCGGTTCAGACTCATCGCTTCTCTTACTGCATACGAGCTAGGACTGCGGAGAAAGGAGGGCCGGAGTTGGGTAATGACATGGCTGTTCCTCCCGAGTTTGTCATTAGGATGTCGCTACGGCTTCTGCCACTGCTATTCCTACTTCTGTTGCTGCTGTCTGCTGCTACTTCAAACGCAGGGCATGATTCGGTGGTGAAGAAAAAAAAAAAAAAAACAAGACCTTATTTTTTAGCGCATTTTCGCTGCCGCGATGCAGCGCCACGGGCGTCAGCTAGTAAGCCCATTCTGAGGACGCATGCAGTATGAACGTGGCCCTCTTCTGCCGTCGTTGTCGCGTGGGCCGAGTGGAGCCGCCGGAAGTTCTCAGCGTGCGCAGGCATCGCAGAACCGCGGCCGGGCACCTCGTTAGCAAAGTGGCTCGGCGAACGTCGTTATGACAACGACGGCGACAAGGACGATGCGAGCAGCATTCTGTTCCACTAATCCGGCACGACAGCCTCATTGCAGCCCGAAGCGTGAAGAATTAAGACGGACACAGTGATGGCAAGAAAAAAAAGAAGGTATAAGAAAACAATTCGACCAGTGGGAGAAATGGCAGAACAGCAAAATGAAGAACCGGAGCGTGTTTTTTTACACTTTGAAAGCTTGAAGCAAAATCAGGGAGCCATCAACTAATTCTGGCGGACCACAAAATGCGTGACCTTTGTGGCTTTATTTTCTATGCGTATGCCTGGTTCAATTTTCTGCGAAAAAAAAAAAAACGATGTTCTTCCTTTTTAGCGCTGCTTCCTCGTGAAAGATAGCCGCAAGTTAGATATTTCACCTTCAAAGGACATAAAGAAAAATACGTTTGTTGAACTGAGCCTGCCAGAATTGATGGGAACAGCATACTGGTGAAGACAACCGAAAATGTTATTCTCTCATTTTGCCTGTCAGTACACTGCATCATTAGCTAATTTAATGTACAACCGGCGGCAAAATAAGCCGGGGCACGCGAGAGGTGGCAAAGATCAGATAAAGCAATTGCCGCGCAGCCTGACGTTGCACTTCTGCTGTCAAGATATAGCGGTGCGCACACCCATCCTTTTATTTTCAGAGCCATGTCTTTTTCCTGGCTTGCTGCGTAAGAACTGATTATTTACCGCACTTGGCTCTAGGGGTCCCTTTTTTATTCACTACTTCCCTCGCACAGTTCGGCTGGGCACTATGAGAGTGAAGCGTGCTCTGTTGGCTTGGCCCTGATAAGACTGATTGCACATAGCCGTTACATTTCGCTGTTAGCTTTTGATCGATTGTGGTACGTGGTCTCGTTACTGTCAATAATCACGGGGGACGCGTCGTAATTTTCAATCTCGCTCGGCACGAGCAGATGGCTCTACAGGCTATTTGGTTCATTGAAGATTCGAGTAAAACTACGCTGAAACGAGACAAAAAGGCACGAACGTAACGACACAAACGCGTACACTGCACTTTGTCTGCATTTTGGGCTTATCTCCTTCGAGCGGTTTCTATAGTCCTTTCGATAGAAAACCTCCCGATAGTTGGTGAGTGGGACTAAGTGAAGCAACTGTTTGCTTTCATTCAATGACAGCTCATTCCAGCTGCAGTTATTGCCGGTGACGAGTATGCTATTTGCTGGCATATATTCCTAACCAGCCTCCACGTATGTCCCATCGCATTCACCGATGCTTCCCAAAAAACGAGTCCTAAGATCTCCTGGTGAGATATGAAGCGATTTCAGGCATTATGTTACCAGGATGGTCTCGTTTTAGGAAGAAGAGTGTGAGCGCCTATTAAAGTGAAAACAAAATAAGGAAAAACCAAAAAGAATAGCAGAGAGAGGGGGGAGATACGTCGTCAGGATGAAAGTATACTCTACATAGTGAACAAGTTGGTTTTCAGCTGTTTCGCGCTTCCATTATCTTCACCCGCTCGCAATGCGTACGGTCTTCCCATTGAACAGCGATACGTGTTAACCTTCGATCGAAGGTCGAAGGTTAACCGTCAGACTTTTCATGGACGGTTTACCACAGAGAGAGAGAGGGAGAGAGATCTGCCGAAGAACTGGCAGGTCGAAGACTTCGATGAGCAGAATTACCAATGCTTCACGAGATGAGGGAACACTTGCAGATGCGAAACGGTCCGGTCGAACAAAGGTGACAAATATTGAGGACAACATACTGATTGTAGCCGCAGCTGCCGTGGACCCTCTTTGCCACTAGATATTTCTACATCGACAGTCTGCCGACGTTTGAAGGCAGCTGGGATTTCAAAGTTTGTCGCTGCGAAAAATCCTTTCCTCGCTGAGCAACAGCCCCAACAACGCCTGGAATTCGCACAGGGTCATCAGCATTGATGAGAAAAAGGATGGCAGAACGTAATCTTTTTTGATGAGTCCACTTTATGCACTCCATGAGATCAACAGCGGCGTTAGTGGAGGGCCTTGAATTGCAGGTAACTATTGTGTTCCCTTTTATTGACGTTCACGAATTTGTGGCTTTGCATATGCCTGAAGCTTTCGAGGATTTAATATTTCAGCGGTGCTATCGAAAGTATTCCCTCAAATTGAATGGCCTAATAATCTCAATAGAGAAATATATACTACTGAACACTACCTAAAAATACCCAGCGGTGTCAACACTCATTGTAATCTCTTATTTACCCATTGTGAAATCACCTTCCTACACCATTTCCCTGTCCATTTTGCTTCTTTTAAAATTGAAGATACCAGCCTGGTTATATTGAGAGCGTTCTTTGCAGTCTCTGTGTGGGTTTCCATGAGCAAAGATGGGCTAGGACCTCTTGCCCGCATTGATGGGAAGTTCATGACGTCCAATTACAGCTTTCTGCTACAAGAACCATGCTCCCATATGAGCTGGATGGGACGTTTCCCGACGGCTGCTTTCTCTTCCAGCAGGACAAGAGCCCTGTGCACATTGCGCGTCTGGTGACCACCCTTGAAGATCTTGGCGTGCGCCGTTGACGTGGTCTCCGAATGGAGCTGACGCAAATCCCACCGAGAATGTGTGGGTGCTGATGAAGTCGTCCCTGTTTAGGCGAAACCTGTCCAGCGCTACACCCAACGCGCTCTGGAACGCCATTCGCGAAGGATGAGGTGGCCTACAATGACCGGAAATATGTCGTCTCACTGTATGATTCTATGCCAAGGAGGATGTCAGAGCTCATTTCCGCGGGCAATCACTTCACCCGTTAATAAATCTGCGACACACACGACACATTCCACCGATGCTTTTTGTTACCTTAAGCGTGGCTGGTTTCTTTTTTTTTTTTTTTTGATGTCGCACCTATGATTACATCGCTATCTGCACGTGTTATTATTTTGTTGTGAAAGCAAACAATACGCGAGCGAGCTCGGCTCATCGCGTATGCTCGTATGGCGTAGCCGCAAATGGCAGGAGCTGCCAATTTGGGTCTCTCGTTTCACATGGGACGGTTATATCAGAATCAGCCTGCCAGGACCCTGGTATTCACGTTACTCATATAGGCCACTAAGACACGTTCATACGGATTGGCTAAAGTGGGGCTTTATATGTGGACAAGAATGTTGAATTGGGCGAGTTGGTGCATTTGCATTTTAGGAAGCGTAGCGCAAAGAAGACAAGGACAAAATAAGGGATACACACACGAGCGCTTAAGCGCTCGTGTGTGCATCCCTGTGTGTATCCCGTGTGTGTATCCCCTCGTATCCTTAAAGGCGGAACTAAAGTGTGCCCCATATTTAGATAAAATAATCGCCTTCACCCCCACCACCTAAAACGCGTGTGAAATGTGATGCGTTCAACGGAACGCTGATTGTGTTCGATGCAACGCTCGGTCGCTCGCCGCCAAAGGTTTCGCTTCACGCTCGTATGCCATAGCCACAAATGGCAGGCGCAACGAATCCCTCGGGAGACGGCGTGCAGAAGAAACGGGGAAAGAGCGCGCTGAACCTCTCGACAAAAGAAGGAAGAGGGCTTTCGCGGGTTTAATCGTTGAGCCTGGAGACGTCGAAGGTGGTCGGCGCGCAGGTTTTGCACAAAGGGTGGGCGAGCACGAGTCGGCCACGCGAGATTTTCACCGCCGATTCACGAACAACCCCTTCGGAAGTGTGCGTTCTGTGTGCGACCGGCTGGGACATAAAAATAATCTAACACCGGTAAGTCAAGTTATGTATCCGACTTTTCATTTGGCCGCAAGGGTAGTCATGCAGCCATCGCTTTCGCAATTCAACTACGGTTAACCAGAGCTAAACCACAGCCAACTTTTTTCCCTATGTGAAGAACATGTGATAATTGGATAAAAGACAAAGAAAACCACGTTTGGAGAAAGGAGAAGAGGAAAACGTGAAGGTTGGCTCGAGGAGCGCGAGGCACGAGGAGGGGAGAACAGACGAGCAGCGGAGCCGATCGGCTGTCCAAGGAGCTCGGAGCGGTGCGTCTTCTGCCAGGCCTGACCCGGGGATCCAGACCTGGGGCCTGCCGGCCGTATCCTGTCCTGTTCTCCTGTCGTCCACGAAACTCGGAACGGTGGTCGGGCCCGGGAGTGCCACAGCGCCAGCTCTTCACTGGCACAAGCGTCCGGCGCCGTGCTGAGCCCAGGCACGTCGGGGAGGCCTGACGCATCGGCCGTGGAAAGGCAACCCGAGGCCTCTTGCCTCTACTGGACCCCGTCCGGTGGCCTAGCCTTCCGCTGGGCTTACTGAGGCCCTACTGCACCGACCCTTCAAAACTCTGACTACCCGGAGCGTCTGCACCGGCTTCTCCATCCAACAACTTAGTGACTTTTTGACAATTTGTGTTTGGCCATCGTCCCACTTGCTCGTTCTACTCTCGTCCCGTCCATGTCTGTACATAAAAGTATTCGTTGTTAGCTTGGTCAGTCTGGTCGTCTATTTAGGTTACTGTCTCGGAATAAGCCACAGAATAAGGTGGCCAGAAGATCTAAAGAAAAGAACCTCACAATTTTGGCGTCCACGGCAGGACCAGGCCGGCCAAGCAACAATTTCCCGCGGCTAGAGATTTGAGAAAAATGAGTGCACCAGAGTTGCTCGCGGTAGGGGAACGTATATGTTTGCAGGGAGTCGAGTTGCGCGAGTGGGTGGAGAAAGAATTAAAAAGGGCAAGGGAAGACAAAGCTGCCGAACGCGTAGAGAGAGCTGCAGAACGCGAAGCGAAAGCTGCAGAACCTGAAAGAGCGAAGCAGCGCTTGGAGCAAGAAAACCAGAATTTGCAGCTACGAATACGACTTGCGGAATTGGGAGAAAACGCCCCTAGTGCTGGAAGCGCTGAGCACGATACCGTTCCAGCTCCGTCTTTCCCCATTAGTCTTCATGGATTGATTCCACTGTTTAATGAGGAAAGGGACGATTTGGACGCGTATTTGAAGCGGTTTGAACATGTTGCCATTGGCCAAGGCTGGCCGAAAGAGAAGTGGGCCACGGCTTTGAGTCTGTGCCTCGGCGGAGAAGCTCTCAGAGTCTTTGGACGACTCTCTCCTGAGGACTCAATCAATTACGATGTAGCGAAACTTGCCTTACTTCGGAGGTTTCGGTTCACGGCTGAGGGCTACAGAGAGAAGTTTCGTGGAAGCAAGCCGCAAGATGGTGAGGCAGCTTCCCAGTACACCACAAGGCTGTTAAGTTTTTTTGACCGCTGGGTTGAGATGCGAGGACAAGGTCGCACGTTTGAAGTGGTTCGGGACATGATAGCGGCTGAGCAGTTTTTAAACAGCTGTCACAATCGTTTAGTTCTCTTCTTGCGAGAACGTGATTGTAAAACGGTGGACGAGATTGCTGAGGCCGCCGATCACTTTCTCGAGGCTCAGCGACAGAATAACCTCGCGGTTTTTAAAGATAGAGCTGAGCAGAATTCTGCGAAACCGCAGGACGCAGCCCCAAACCCAAAGACTAGAATTCGATGCTTCATCTGTGAAGAGACCGGACATAAGTAGACGGATTGCCGTACAAAACCGAAGTCCCCATATTGCAGATTATGTCGCAAATCTGGGCATGAAACCCAGTTGTGTCGATACGGAAATTCAAATGACCGGGAGACGTCTGCTTGCTGCACGTCCCCTCGAGATTCCCGCCCTGGTCGTCAGCTGGGAACAACATGGCTAGAAGTTCGAAGGGACGATTCGGCTCTTAGTCCATCTCAGAGTATTAACAACATGCCGGTGGAGCATGGAGAAGTGTACGGATAAGCAGTGTCGGTGCTGCGCGACACTGGTTCTAATAGCATCGTGGTGCGTCAGGCTTTGGTGCCCCAGGCTGCATATACCGGTGAGCAGCATCTTTACGTTTAGCGGATGGTTCTGACATCGAAGCGCCTGAGGCGGAGGTTATTATCAAGTCGCCATACTTCACGTGCAAAGCTATTGCTAGGTGCCTGCCGACGCCATTATATGACGTAATTATCGGCAACGTTCCGGGTGCAAGCGTCCCATTCGCCGACGCTCCAACAGTCTTGACGGGCCAGAGAAGCATACCTGCCAGTGATGATGGGTCCAGTGCTTCTTTCCAGGTTCTGGCGGCGAAAGTTTCACGTACTGGTTTGGATGCCACTCAAACCGTACTCTACTTATCTCGGTCTGTTTTTCGTAAGAAACAAGAAGAGGACGCCAGCTTAGACGTATGTCGTCGCAAGCTTAAGAAAACCTATCACGGAAAAGGGCAGACGGCCTACACCTTCCATCTAAGTGACGGCATTTTGTACCGGACCTATCAACTTTGTCCAGGAAAAACAATTGAACAAGCGGTCGTTCCGAAGGTTTTGCGCCATCAGGTCCTCGTGCAGGCACATGGGAGTGCACTTGGCGGCCACCAGGGTGTCAGAAAAACTACCGCAAGAGTGCTTGATGACTTTTACTGGCCAGGGGTGCAAGCTGACACCCTAGTTTAATAGATTATTTTCTGTCGTGTACGAGGGGCCTTGCCGGATTTGCCTAATGCGATGTCAATAAACTCGACCAATGTTCGGTTAATGCCTTTTGGCTTGTTCGTACTTCAGCGTGAGATGATTTGATTGGACCGAACAGCGAATGCAAAGAAGGAAAGAAAGTCTTTAAGCGGCGCCGGTTCATCACCGACACACGTCAGATATGTAATCTCTCTTCATCATAAAAAAGCGAGCAGCGCACGCTTCACCCTCGCCGTGTTTTGCCTGCTGCGTGCGTGGCGCAGTGAATAAAGGAAGCGACTCCTGGAGTCAAGCGCTGCGTGTAATAAGCTCGTACGCTGCAAGTGAGGAAAACGGCCTGGCTACGAAAATGAAAGGACGCGCTTATGCACTGCTGTGCCTCAACATCAGAGGTGCAACGTCAGGTGGCGCGGCTATGCAGTTTTAATCACTGCCACCTGTCGCGAGCCCCGACTTATTTTGCCGCCGGTTATACATGTACGTACTCCTGTTGTCTTTGTTATGTTTCCCCCTACAACAATGCCCCATTGAGGTCACTGTAGGCATATTTTATAAATAAATAAATGGTATTGAGGACGAACAAGCGCACAAAAATGGTGTGGCATCATTTGCAATGAAGGTGAACCAAACTCTATAGAAGCAAATCACGGAAACGCGGACGCATGCCTGATGCGCCGAGTTGAAAACAGAGAAAGTTGAATGCATCAGAGGTACGGGAAAATACGAGAGCCGATCAAAAATCTTTGCAACTCGAATACGAAAATAAATCTGTAAACCCATTGTAGAATTACATGGGTGCATGCGGGCATAACCACCGGTGTTTGTAGTCTTCTGGACCTTCTCCTGCGTCACCTTACCTCTTTTCTATGGTACTCACATTGAGCCTTATTCTTCTCAACAAGGTTGTACAGATTAGTCCCAATTTGGTCGTGAATATAATTGACAAAATACTTCTTGTCCACGTTACAAACAGGCACAATTCTACTTCCTTTAAATTGCTGCCTCTGTAATCTCATGCATATCCCAATTCGCACAGGAATAAGCTACCACTTCATGCGGAAGTTCAAACAGGATTAATGTATGGATATATAAGTCCACTTTAACCAATCTCTTCAAACATTTTTGATGAGTGGGTAGAGTGATAACAGAATGCTGATGCGACTATGGCAGAAATGTTCCTGAGATCGGTGCTCATCAAGTATAAGGCTAGAAGACTGTCCATATTGTGTACATCCATACAACACACAAAAAAAGCACTTGGGTTGCCTTGCGGCAGCATGTCTGATTCGAGATCCCAGGGTAGCACGGCTTAAGAATCTACTTCATTGTTTCAAAAAGGTGCTCATAAAAAGATTCGCTTCTCAACTTTGTTTTCAACCTCCATAAATTTTATTTTCAGTTCCGCCGCTCAATCCGTGACGTCACAAGCAAAATTTTCCCAAATCTTATTGCACCTAGCTGCAAACACTGCTCACAACCGGCCACATTCATTCACATGGTGTGGACATGTATACGGCACAACGCAGACAATACAGTTACAGTGGATGCGTGGGAGCCCTTCCTGCGTACCACCGAGCTCGCCCAACAGCGCCAGCTCATTTTGCGCGCATTGGAGGCCGCAGAGTCCCAAGGGATCCCTGCTGACCTTCTCTAAGCAGTGCAACCAGTCTTTCGGCTGGTTCCCCTTCTTTGGTAGTAAATAAAGATTTTATCGTCATCATCATCATCATCACATCTTTTCGGCCCATCTTAATTTTCTCGACACACCGGCGCTGCTGCATTCTCCGCCCCACTAGAGTTTGAACCTTCCGTGTTGAAAAGTGAGATAAAAATTTTATTTAAAGATGTCGAGGTTCCCAGAACACCGGTGCTGACTGAAACGTTTGGAAGCGTCGGTAGTGAACGTGCGATACTCATTATGATTCGGCCCAAATTGTTGGACGTACGAGAGGGCATTATTCATAGTACAAGAAACCTCTGCGTAAAGAAGGAATGTTTATCCTACTTGCAGAATTAATGGTAACAAGCAAACCCGCAGTTTTTGGGTGAAAAAGGTGTGTTTACATCCACTCACCTTTGTTTTCCCATCTTACTTGCTGCACTCATTTTTGCCTACATTGCTCTGTTCAAACGCTACCGTGGTGCCTTAACAGGTATAGGCCGATAAACTGCTGAACACCGAGGGAGCGGGTTGGATTCCCGCCTAGCCAGCCACTGTTCGAGGGGCGTGAAAAGTAAGGCGCTCAATTTACTTTGCATTGTTAGTGCATGTTAAAGAACTCCAAGTGGCAAACATTTCTGGTGCCAAACTACACCGTCCTTTATGGCCAGTGTCACCTTTTGACGTATACACTATATAAAGGAGAAAAAATATAGGATAATGGCCTACCCCAGTGGTCGATCTGGGCAATGATTAATAGGCACTCACGTGCTGTGCGAGGTCCGCACACAGGTAACCAGGGGGCCAAAATTATTTCACATGGCACCCCTTTCACATGGCACCCAGATACCTTTCTTATTTCACTCGTTGCTATATTTCTTTCCTCATAGTTCAGTTGAGACATCGTTAGATAGGAAAGACAGTTGCCACTCCTTGTATTTTCTGAATACCATATCATTATATAAACACGGTATACTTGTACAATTGTTCGTGCTTCAGATATTAAACGCCTTTTAGAGCACCGAAAAAAGAAATCCAGGCACACTAATCTCATCAGAAACAACGACAAAGTAACGAAACATATCGATTTGGCTCAAGATGAGTTCAAAAACACGTACCTTGTCGGATTTCCAGGGGACAATCTCAATATTTTCGTGGTAACGCTGTTCAGCAGTTCTTTCAGTCCTCTTACTAACATGCTCTTAATTTTCCTCTTCTTTTCATTCCAATGTCTGCCTTCCACTTCTTCATCCTGCGTTTTTGGAGATCTAACGAGGCTTTCGGGTTTGGTGTGCGGGAGCAAACTATAACAGTATCGTCTTCGTCATAACAATATTCGTCGAGCCTCTTTCCTTCATCCTTTCCCCGATGTGGAGGCAAGCAGAGAATCGCGTGCGAGCACGAGGACGGCGACGAAGATGGGAGAAAACTGTCACGTTTGTTCTGCATGCGAACGTTTTGACGGGATCAGGATCTCTAGCTTACGGCATTATGTCGCGGCTTCATGAAGACGCTGGTAAAACGATTATTTTGTCAATTTGTGTCAAAGACTCATCCGCTGCCGTTGACCAAGCAGGAGAGACAGGAGCAACAGCAGTCGCAGGAGAAACAGCGTCAGAAGAAGCGCGCGTAAGCAGCCTAATGTCCTCTCGGCGAGAAGTGGGGATGAAGACAAATAATTTAATGGCCATTAACTGCACGAGGGATGCGGAATTTGATAAGAATGAAGGCGAGCAACTGAACAGTCAGCAAGTAAGCCCTTGTCTCAGCCATTCTGGCCCTGGTACACGCAGACAAAGAACAATTTTTGCATAACTCACTCCTAATTCTGTTTGTATTGCAGATATAAAAAAAAAAAGAAAAGAAAAAAAGTTGCAAAACAAGATGGAGCGACGTGGTGAGCAGCAAGGAATGAAAAGTGTGCGATGCCTTTTAACACTTGCACAACTTTCGGTTGCCGCTTTACAGGAGCGTCTGCTGAATATCACGAGTAGATGACTTGCCTCTTTGCATATATGAACCAAGAGCGCTGGCTGTAAATTTTTAATTAGACAAAACCATGACAGAACATATATATCAAGCACTTCCTTCGTTTTGTGTCCGGTTATAGGCGCACCTTCACTGTGGTAGCAGCGGCGGCTTGTTTTGATTCACCAAGACTCGTACTCTGCTGTCTTGTCATATTTTGCTATTAGCGTAGTTCAGGCTAGGCGGCTTCTGTATTGCACTGCATTTTTAAGCTTCCGTGGTACGAATTTACACTTTCCGGCGAATTCTTTCTGGGACGAGGCACCACTTTGAATATTACGCTTAGTACGTGCTCCCCATTTAGGCGCGCGAGCCAGGACGGGCGATGCAGTTTCTTCATGTAATAAATCGCATTTCCCGGGCACCTCGTATGCATATAAACGGAGTAGCGGAGAAGCCACGACGATTGGAGGGGAGCCGTCTTTGTGGCGCCATGTAAATTGAACAAGTTAGTGCTTAACTTCTTAATCTGTTTAGCGCGTGTGATAACCCCGTACTTGGTTTCTTACCACAATAGCCTGAACACAAGCGTCTCAAACTTCAGGTTAATGCGAAGACCGCCTCCTCACTGCTATTAATGCATTATAATTTATGGAAGAAAAATATATGTCCTCTATAAGGGAAGATGCGCCCAGTGGTAGACTCATCCGCTGCAGCTTTGTGCGGCGTGAGACAGCAATAAGTTGCCAACCCTTGTAGTGAAGTAATATCAGGAAATTAGCAGCAGTTTAACTTAGTTGAACATCGTATGCAGCGAAAGCTTGACAGCACGGTTATACTTGGTAAACCTATTTCGTAACCCAATTTTACTGACACCGGTAAGACACGCTAAGCGCAGCATCATCCCCACTGGCATGTATGGCTGGCTTTGAGTCGAAGCGCGTTTACTTTTATACCCATCGATTGACGTTAGGGCTGTTTCTGTCGCGCGATGCCATGTCGTGGCGTCACCCACATGATTAATCATGTGCCTCCTTCCATTCATTCTTCAGGTTCAAGTTTGAATGTTCGAAGGTAACCCAAAAGTTAAAAAGACAAGGTCATGACCTTGTGGTGCGACACTAATGGAACATTCGGTAGGGGGAACGAGAGCAGAGGCGCCCAGCATTGCAGAGCAGTACAGGAGCATGCAGAGCGAGGGTGTAACTGTTCTCCCACGGGAACGCTCTCTGCGTGTCGAGAGCAACGCGCCACGACCAGGTGACCGCACTTCTCTCCCCAAAATTCTCCGCCTGCCCGCAGTGGCGGCAGTTGCAACCGAGGAGAGGCCAACGCTCCGTGAGGAACCGCTTGCTTTGTATGCCTTTGTTCTCACAGCGCGGAGATTTGCCACCTTTGGCCCTGTCGACGCCAGCAGCGACTCTCAAACATGTACACAATATCTGAGCAATGCTTTCCGCTTCTGACGCAAATTATCTTGATTGCGAACAGCTTTCCGAGCGCTGACGCTTTGCAGCCGCCATTTTGAGCCTCGCCTACTCAAGAGAAAAAAAAAAAAAAAGATGGTGCGGATATGACGCTATATGCCACGTGACTTCCCCTACACTCGCTTTCGACGAGAGAGCAGCCGGGAGTGCATTCGGGTGCTCTCAGCGGAGGAAAAGACCTCGTCCTCTACCAATGGAAGCCAGTGAGTCTACTCCTGCTCTCCCACTAGAGGGCGCCCGCTTGTCTGAGAGCACTTTCGAAGTGCTCTCGAGTGTACCTACTGTCCCACTCGAGTTCGCTATAAGGCGGTATACTAGCTACCATTTCAAGCGGTCCGATGTTTTGGGGAAATGAAGGCACAATGTATTCATAACCACACATTATTCTGTGACGTCTTCAAGGTTAATGGCAAGCCCAGCTCTATCACATTTGTGTGTGGACGCCTGAACCGCATCGAAACAGTCACACGCTGAAATTGTGCGTTGGTTTGTAGCAAATGCGCAGTATCTGTCACATTTTTAGGCGAAAGCCTTTCTAGGCTCATGGAACGAAATCTCGTGCGCGAGATTTGTGATCTAGATCGGTCATATTCCACTAGATTCCGCGAGATGTGCTGTTTGCTAGCGTTCCTGCCACTTGGACGGGCGCCAAAAAACACCAGGCGACAGGAGTGTTGGTGTACCGTTGAAACTCACACTTGCCGCAGAAAGTGTGACAGATACTGCCCCTTTCATTTCCTGTAGACGTATTATATTTTATATGTAGCAGTGCAAGGATTGTCGACAAGAAGCAATTGATGAGAAGCGAATGATAGGAAAGGAAGTGTGGACTTTCTCTATTCTCCTCAAAAGAGGTATCTAAGAGGCCCTCTAATTTTTCAGTGGACACCTGAGCCGCACAGCAACCGTTTTCCTCCTGCTCCTTGAAGGTCATATAATGGTCAAATTGAAGCCCACGCAACGACCAGCTCTACCTAGCGTAGTGAAGCTTTCGCTTCAAAACAAATACTGTACCCATAAATTTCTCGACATCAGGCTTCGCATAATGAGTGGACGAAGCTGCTGGAAATTTCGCAAAATCATTCCCGGAGTGGTTGTTCATCATTTTTTGTACTTCGACACATTGCTACCTGGGCGACAACCTTTCCATGATGTGATTTGCTCTAATTATTATTAGGTGGAGATCATTTCTCGACGTATGGATATGCAGGTTTTTTGGGGCTTTGCGGAGCACGTGCGAAAGCTTAATCCTCATCTAATAACTATTGTAGGAGCAGAAATCTCAAGCCGTTTCTCACAGCATTTTCTTGTGTGTCTTAATAGTAATATTAACTGTAGCACAGGAAGAAAAAGGTTCAGTATCTGTCACATTTGTTTTCGTGGACGCCTAAACCCCGTTTTAAGGAAAGGTAGGAAGGTGGCAGTGAAAGTGGAAAGAGATGAAGAAGAGCCGTACGGAGGGCTGTGGAGTAATTTCGACCACATAGGATCCTTAACGTGCGCTGACATCGCACAGCACGCGGACGCCTCTTCTTTTCGCCTCCATCGAAACGCAGCAGCCGTCGATTGACCGGCCACGAACCCCAGGTACTCCAGCACAGTAGTCGGGCGTCTTAACCACTGCTCCACCGCGGGGGGTCAATTGTGGCTTGGAACTTCGACCGATTTTGAAAATGTTTTAATATAAACCCTGACAGATTTCCGTTCCCTTCTGTCTTGTATAACTTGATATTCCTGATCTCGGGATAAACGTACCGAAGAAACAAAAGGGTAAATACTTCTTCTGATACCTACCTTTAGAGCCCGTCTAGACAGCGCTGTACTTAAGCTGGCCGGTTTTAGGTCGGGCTACCGTGCTCTTCCTCTGCCACTACTGTTTCTCGTGTTCCACAGTGTTAACGCGACAGATAGCGCTGTCGTTAAAGCTGCACGTCCTTTTCTTTTTTCAAAATTGTTGCATACTTCAGTCAACTAAATTTAGTTCACGAAGACACAAGGAATTTTCCATCAAAACAAATATAACTCTGCATGGAAGGTATAAAAGGAGAAAACCTGTCTGTTAGACATCAAATACTTTGCAGTTTTAAGAAACGCAATTAAAGAATTTTGATGCATGTTTAGGGCGCGGCAACGAAAACTTTCCACACTAACGAGGGTGTGGGTTTCCATGGTGTAGTGTGCCGCGAGTACGACGGAAAAGGTGTAATGAGTCTGCCTCTTTAAGAATCTTGAGAACACTACATCGAGAAAAATATATGAGACTGCATAAAATAACAGTATTACAGCAAGATCAACATTTACAAGAGTTCCGAAAAAAGAGCAACAAAGCACGCATCACGGACCACTGTAAATAAATTATCCCTCTGCCGATGCATTAGCAACTTCGAAACAATTTTTGAGCACCATTTTCAAGACGACCAAGGATCCTTGTTTATGCCCAGTGATAGAACTTCGGCATAGCCACCGGCCTGAAATTCGATAAGGCGAAAGAAGAAGGAATATATGAGCCTTAAGGCATGTTTTCCTTCTTATTTGGGAACACGGACACACTTCACTTTCGGGAATAAGGGAAAAAAAAAAAGCCAAAAGTTTATAAACTGCAACGGAGCATATCATAGATGAAAACAAAAACTGACAAAGTCCCATCCTTCCGCTGACAGAAATGTTTCTGTCGTCCTCACTCGCTTGACGTTCTTCTGTTAATGATGGTGGCCACCTCACACAGGCTATCAGACTAACAAGATGGCCTGCACGAAGTTGTGGTCAAACGTCCTTTCCACCCTTTTTTTTTTTTTTTTGTTTAGCTGGAGTTTGGCCGGTTTTTGCGTTGTTTCTCAAGAAAAGACATGAACGAAGAAAAAACCGGAACCCATAGCAAGCTGACTCCAGTTCTCTCTTTTTTTTTAATTTATGGTTAGTTTTTCCTTTATATTTATTTTTCGACATGGTTCAAAAATTGAGAGCGCGCTTCGACGTGCCTCCTGTCTCATTATACCACTTTTGCACACTCACTCACTAGCTCCCCGAATTTATTTTACTCGGGGATGAAAGTGTAATTTTATTCTGTGTGTTTTTTTTTTGTTTTTGTTTTTTTTTTTTCAGGGAGGCAATTGACGGAACGAGAAATTACGACACCTCAAGCGCCCGGAACAACAAAGTTCCTTAACTCTTGCCGGAATTTGACGTGTGAAAAAGTCTTCAGTGCGCTGACAGCGGAGCCTCTTTTTACTACTTGGTAGCAATTAGGGGCATTTCGACCTGCTTTTAATTACTACACACCCACGATAACATGAGAAACTTGGAGGGATCCCTTTGTTTGGCCTTTGTTGTTAATTTGAGCGCAAAATTGCTAAAGAAGCCTTTTGTGGAATGGTGTCATCTTGGCAGAAAATAATGATAGCGAACTTCAAAGAATATTGTTACCGGGAAACGCGGATAACAATATTTTTATGTGAAAGCAAAAAGGACAACAGTCCATTTATAATGACATACTGTTCTACTAGAAATGTTGGTTTGGCAAAAGAAAGTGTAAAATTGATTGATCGGTATTGTAAGGCCGCGCTGGCCTATTTAATGTTTCTGCGCGCACGCCGCAGAAAGCGGCGATGGAATGTTCCAGCAGCTTCTAAACCGCGACGCGGCCGATTGCGCAATCTCGGCCACCGCGCTGCGCCTTCTCGCCCTCGTCCACATGGGCTAATTCACGCGTGCATTCCTCCTCACTAAGAAGGCTGCGCGCGCTGACGATGGCTTTCTACTAGTTTCCATTTCGTTCTAGAAAGCCGAGGGAGGGAGGCATAGCTCTAGCAGCGCTAAGCTGTTGCCTCTCCTCCTCCGCGCCTAGAAGTTTCGAAGTTGGTTATTTAAGCGCGCGCCGCGCAGCCATCGGCGGTTCTGGTTCTGATTCTCGCTTAAAGAAGCTAGCGTTAGAGGGCAGGCCCCGACTTAGCAGTCGTAAAAAGAGCAAAGAGCTTATGTTGCTGTTAGCGCGTCAACCCTTGGAGCTACGCGTAGTTTTCATTCAGTCAGCCTCTCTTGTAGTATAGTCGGCTCTCTTTTGTAAATACGTTTTCTGTATCTTGTGTAGTTATTCTATAAACTTGTTTAGTCTTGTTACTGCAAGTTCGTCGTCCTACGCCTCATTGCGTGGGTGTATCTGAACTACACGTCGCGGAAGATTTGAAGAGCAACGAACCTGACCTTTTACTGATATGCGGCTGCTGCAATATCGAATAACTTGGCTATACCCTGCAGCGGCAGTTTGGATAATGTGCATGTTTAGTTAAGAAGTACGGTTTTAAATAGCGAGCTTTAGAGTAGGGTGGATGGAGATAGGAAAACATTAACCGCACCCAGCTACGTCCCTCGTCTTTTGAGCTTACCATACTGCTCGTACATGTTGGCGCCCCGTCATTCCTCTATCTGCGTAACCAATAAAGACACCCTAGTCTAAATTTCGTTCATACTATCTGAACCCTTGAGTACTGATATATCTGCTGATTAGTTTTTTCGTCAGCTTTTTCTGAAAATAAACATTTTTTTTTTAAACTACCACTTTGCTGCTAGATGTCAGTAATGCTCGGAGACAAAATAAAACAAGGCAAAGAAAATGGGCAAGCTAGGAAACGCTAATTACGAAAAAGCGAAAAGAGGCTGGTCACAGCAAGCCTCGAGCCGGAGTTTAAAAAACCTGACCACTTCAAGCACGCTAGAGCTGAACTTCTCTGAGGCGCGCTGCAGTGAACCAGATGTGTTAAATTCACCCCACCTCAATGTCTAGTAAGCGCTCAGACCTAATTCAATTGAGCCACCGCGGCATGAGCCTATATGCACCCAAAAAGGGTTTGTGTGCCTCACGTTAGTTTGTCGTTAATATATGACGAGAAAGGGTTCTATGGGTATATGGCAGTATGTTAACTTTTTTGTAGCTAATATTTCTCGTACATTCAATCCTCCGCTACGGTCAGTGGCAGTTGCCTGTTGTTTGAAGTTACCTGTTGCGTTCACCCGCCGAGTCGGGAGCTGTAACTGAACAGCAAATTTACCTAAGCTCAGTGAGCTTTCAAACAGACTTAAATTATAAACCACGTTTCCCTATACTACAGCCAGAGCTGCCATCACTAAGAAATACCAGACAGGGCCAAGTTTCCCTGCCAAGGATCATTTTAATTATCTTTGTGCTGTCCTGCTTTAGGTGAATTTATGTGGAACAGAAGCTCAATTTGGACCCAGATCAATCGCTTCCAGCTTGGCAGTGCGCATGGCAAGGTCTTTAATGATGATCGACTTTCATGCTGCTATACGCAGCGGCGGGGGAGAGCTTTTTTCAGCGACCATTGCAGTAGCATAAATTGACCCGGCATTCACTCTGCGCTTGTTTTAGACAGCGAGAATGTGACTTCATGGTACTGAGCAATAAACCTGGCATCGCGCCGAATTAGTCTCCCCAATTTGCTTATCCGTAATTCTACCGCAGATCAGATGGTGGTTTTGACTTCGCGAAGTCTCAATCTTTACCTTACGATTTATATAAATCACCAATTATATATCATTAACAAGCTCTCGCAGTCAGAAGCACCTGTTCTGCTAACGACTCACCAAACTATCAAACGTACTTACGAGCCTCAGCAAAGGAGTCAGCTCTCCCGTTTTGCGATAAAGGCGTTGGCACGATTCTCGTTCGTGTCTTGGTATCAAGGCTCCGAGTCCGTAAGATGAGATGAACGAACGGTAAATATACACTATTTACAGTCATGGTACAAGGCACAACAATATCGGCACGCGGGCCGTAAGTTACTGGCTACTCGCGACTGTCTTCGCACAGCGACGGCCAGGAAGACTCCCCCACGTTCGCTCCAAGCCAGCAGCACTGCACTCGACGACGCTCACGAAGTTATCACCCGACAATTGGCGGCGCCTTCTTTTATAGGCCTCGAAAGCCGTCGGCGTTTGAAATGTCCACTCCGGAGGCAGGAATTGGCGGCGGTCCATGAGGTTCAATAGAGAGCGCGCTGGGCTGCTACTGAGCGAGAGAAGAGAAGCGCCCGGCCTAGGCACCGGATTGCCTGGAGCATGTTGAAACATGCCCGTCAGGGAGACTTCTCACCGGTGCGCCAAAGCCACGAGGCGCAGCACCTTAACTAGTAAAGGGGCATCAAGCCCTCGTCGGGAGCAGCTCGGCTCCAGTCGTCCGCCGCCTCAGGAGCCGCGGGAACCGTGGCTAGCAGTCCGATCATAACAAGTCGTCCGCCGTCCGAAGAGATCTCGAAAGGTGACACACCTTCTCGGTTGCCCCTGAAAAGGTCGTATCAGCTGAGCTGATCTACGGTCCTGTTCAGAAGGGAGATGTCTGCAGGCCGAGGGCCTCGAGGGCCATCAGGGATGGGTTCTGCACAATACCCCCCCCCCCTCCCCCGCAAGGCAAGAGCACCACCTCCTCCTTAGCTATGCCAGGCAACTAAACAAGTCTTAAATTATGCTACAAGAATGGCAACGTAGCTTTCTCCTGCAATTTTCCACAAAATAGCAAAACTAGCCTAAATGGTAAAGCGCAGGTGACATGCTTCCTCTCTAACATGTTAAAGCATTACGTTTAAGCGCCCCCTTCGGGTTCTCAGCCTGCCCCTTCGCGGTTCAGTTCCACAACGACGCGGGGTGACTCCGTCGTTCGCTGCCTCTCTCAGCACAGCGTTGTTTCTCGGTATTCCTTTACGGCCAGGACGCCTCACAGTGCGGAGAGTGTCATCGCTCGCTGTTCAGGCGCTATCGCATCCCCATCTACCCTCGTCAGCTTGGGGAAGCCGTCCAACGAGGAAGGCGATAATGATGTTTCAAAATCTTCACTCAATTCACTCGGCAGGGCGGCTTTCATCCTCGAAAGCGGCTGTTGTTGCGTCTACGTGAGGATTTCGTTTTCAGGGAGCATGCGCTTCAGTTTCAAATGAACGTTCCAAATGGTCCGCGACTTTTTCACTCGGGTGGCAGAACGCGTCTCGTTCTTGAAAGCAGCTGTCGCAGCGTCTAGAGAATGTCTTTCGCAGGGAGCATGCACCTCATATTCAACTGTATGCTTCGACTGGTCCTCAATTTCGCTGGCTTTGGAACGTCTGGGTGCGCGAACAGAGCGGCCCCCGTAGCTCAGCCCCCTTTTCTCTGTCTGAGCGTCTGAACCGAGACAGCAGTCTCTCTATGCAGTGCGTCAAACGAACCCTCAATTGTGATGCGCGCAACCAGCAGACAAATTCAGTCCTTCCGCGCCACCTGTGGATTCGCACGATCTCGCCGGTGAAATACTGAGGTGAAATAAGTGCAGGAAGCACCCCATCTACCGTGGCGGTAGAATCGCGCAGGAATTGACACCACTTCCATTCACGGTCTGTTCGCGCGTGTACGGCTCCAGCAGGGTCATTTTCTCCGCGTCGAAGGTGGCGTCTGAATAAACACCTTTACGTTTGACCGTGTGTCGCGATGTGCCCCATTTCGTTACAGCAGAGACAGACGACCGGGTTCCTCTCCTCAAATGCTTTTGCCCGTTCCTTCTCCATCTTTTCTTCTTCAACGTCGTTTCTTACGGCTGCGCTGTTCTCGCGATCCTCCTCGCTTCTTTCTTTTCCTGCGCACGGGGCGTGTACATGTTTCCCATTCCGTGATTGGCGCTTATCGAAATCCTTGTGGGACCCTGCAACTGCCCGCAAGGTTATTGTTTCTGCGCCGCGGCTGTCCTGGAACTTTGCCGCCAGCTCGGCCGCGCGTTCCAAGCTTTTCTTTTCGGGCCTGCCTTCCACCCACATCCGCATTCCTTCATTCACACTGTTGTAAACCTGCTCTAGGCACATGTTTTCTACAACTTTGTCCCTGCCCTCATAGACCCCGGCTGCTTTGAGCCATTCGTTCAAATTTGCTTTCAGACTCAGAAGGCTTTTTCTCTCATTTCCTGAACCACCGACTGAAGGCTTCAACTGAGAGGCGGTAGTTCTTAAGCAATGTTGCCTTTTCTTGCTCGTAATTGTCTGCCTTCTCTTTAGAAAGTCGAGCAAGCACGTCGGCCGCTTCGCCAGATAAAACTGTCAAGAAGTGCTACGGTCAGGTGGAACGAAGAATCTCGTTTTATTGCGTAAGCAATACCACGCCAAGTTTCAGCCCGTAGCGTAAACCCGGCCGGTAACCATGTTTGGCCTTTAGAGCGACCGCAGATGGGCCCCTCTTCAAAACGAATAAGAAGAAAGAGAAGCTATGTCGGCTGTGCTTAAGCAACCTACCGGGTTTAACTAAACCTGAACCCCAGGTAATTTTATTTCTCACACATTCGCTTAAAACTGACCAAAAATAGCCCAATATCCTCACCCGTTGTGAAAGCTGACAGCAGGTCTTTTATTATAGGTGGCTTGGATGTCTGAGGGCTCGCAAAAGCGGCCCCGTTCGCTTTCGCCAATTCTGCGGGCATTTCAGCTAGCCTCGCTTCCAATGGCTTCTTTCTAGCTCATTTCCTTTTTTTTTTCTTTCATTCCTCCATTTCTTCTTTCTTCTTCTGCTCCTCTTCTTCTGCTTTCTGCTTTATCTCTTCCAAACATTACACGATATCCTCTCCCGCCGAGTGGCGCAGTGGCTACGACGCTCGACTTCAGTTCCCACTGATTCGGGATCGAATGCCGGCCTCGATGGCCGCTTTTTAATGGAGATAAAAAGCAAGGCGCCCGTATGCTGTGCGATGTCAGTGCACTTTAGAGACCTCAGGTGGTCGAAATTTTTACACTACAGCATCTCTCATAGCCTGAGTTGCTTTGGGACGTTAAACGCCACAAATCCGACAAAACCAAACACAATATCCTCTTCTTCAAAGCCGTCGCTTTTGATTGCTTTGATAATCTGCTGTTTTCTCAGTTTGCCACAATCAAGCCCAAATTCCTCACATATTAAGATAAGGTGAGTGATTAGCAGCTTTCCCCAGTCCATGACTGCCCCATTTGTGACCGCATGTCTCCCAGGGATATGTTGGTGCAAGGTTGAATTTCGAACAGACTTCTACAACCAATTTTTATTTCCATGACGAACACCTTTGTTAAGCTTGATAAAACTTAGAGAAGGCGATACACTCCCCAAACTGGAGCAAGAACACCACGCAGATCATCCCAGCGCTGCCAGACAGCTATCACGCCTCGGTCTGAGTTGTCAAGGCTACGTTCTCTGTCCGCGAAGGCCAGGGAAGCTTAGCCACATCCGCTCCAGGCGAGTAGCACTGCAGTCAACAATGCTTACGAGCGTCTCCCCAGACAAACGAGAGCGCCTTATTTTATAGACCCCGAAAGCCGCTGGCGTTTAAGCTGTCCATTCCGGAGGGAGGAAGTGGCGGCGGCCTAAGAGGTTCAGTAGAGTGCACGCTGGGGTCCCGCCGCAGCCCGAGGGGCGAGAGTAAGACCCTATTAGGAGAGTAGGAACAAGAGAAAGAGAGGAGGGCTCGGCCTAGGCACCGGCGTGCCTGGAGAATGTTGAAACACGTCCGCCTGTGAGACTTCTTCTCAATGCGGCAAAGTAGTGCGGCGCGGCACCTTAGCCTCTAAAGGGGCATCAGGCACTGGCCGGCACCCGCCCGGTTCCAGTCGTCCGCCGCTGCAGGAGCCGTGAGAACCGCGACTAGAAGCCCGATAATAACAGCGTTCGCTCCTGCTGTGGTACTGGGCATTTCTGCTGTTGCCATACAACGTAGCTTATGTAATTCTAATATCGCTGAAAAGTTGTAGTTTAGAAATTCGCTCTTTTATCAAAAATAATTGAGATTATCTCAAGGCCAAATTATAGGTGAAGGAAAGGTAAGTGGAGGTGTCGGGGCGGGGGGCTGGGGTATGAACGGGCTAATGACGAGGTTTATATCGAAGGTTCTTAGCGTCCTATTTCGTAAAAAAATATTGATACGAAAGTCTGAATGAAGTAACTTAGCTAACTTTCGAGCTCCGGGGTAACTGTAATTATTCTATAGACTGCATTACGCAAACATTGAAAGGCAATGGATGTAACTTGTTCTACTAAGGACAGTGACTGGCCACTTCAAGCTGTTGTGCAAATAGCAGTACAAGAATATGTATAGTACTATGCAGAACACGTTTATCGGATGCTCTTGGGCTTCTCGCAGCGGATGTGTTTCGCTCCGCCTGGTGGAAAAGAGATAGAAAGAAAACTTGGCGAAAAAGAGTTCCTCGCCTTACAAGCACCTCGATAGTGAACGTTTTTGGGCCCTAGAGCTTTTTCTTGACCGGGAGAAGCCTTCATAGGCCGCTTTACCCACTTCATTTAAGGTGCTAGCAGTGAACGTTTAGGCAAGGAGTGATGATAGATATATCATTATCGCATCAGGCTACACTGGAAAGTGCTGCCCTATTTTGCTCTAAGCTATATTCTTGAGAATGTGTGACGAATAAAATGTTTCGTCTCTTTTCAAGGGTAATATCGCTGTCGTGCCAAACTACACTAGCACGTTTCAGAGAGAAAGAATAAAGAAATTATAGCTCCGGGTTATCAAACTACTATTGCTTTCCAAGAGTAGTAGAGTTTAAGTGTCTAATTTCGTAGTATCTACTCTTACACAACTGTTAAAATCCAGCACTGAAAAAAGCGAGCCATCAAAGAAATCAAGCCTATAAGAAGCATATAATTACATTATTTCTTCACACGGCTGGAAAGCTTTGATGAGAAAAACCCTTATGTGGCCTTTCGTAACCAAATCCGTAGCTTCACAGATGAGTGTGCTCGGTTCCATGGCATCTCAAGGCGTTTTTCGCACGATTGAAGCATGGCGCACTGACCAGGGCTGCTTTACAAAGATTGCGCTTGACGCTGGCTTCGTACTGCACACTTCCTAAATAGAATAGTCGAGTCCTTGCCCCAACTGCAACAGATGCAACCCGCGAAGCAGCTTGCAGCCAGCCACGGGTACCAAGGCGTTTACTTGCCGAGCGGTATTAGAAACACGGGAGTGGTTGAGTAGCGCTTCGCTCGAAGCGAGTCAAAAACGTCTTTAATCACCCACCTCTTGTACTCCTCGAGATGACGGAGAGGAATCTTGGAGGGCACAGTGAAAAATGAGCACATTTCTCTCTATCTATCTACGTCGGCGTTGCTTGTGCAGAAACAGTGTGCGTGTGAGAAAATAGAGAGGGTGAGGTTGGCGCATATAAACTATGCACACACGGTGGCAGAGGATGCTAGCTAGGCGCAAGCATGCATGATGAAAAAGCACATCATCACTTCTTCTTCCTAATCTTCCTCTTTGCTCTTGAAGTTGCTCAGGCCTGAAACCGGGAAGTCATATGTCTCTGTTCAACAAAGAGAAATATTTTCATTCAGCCTTCCGGCAGCCGTGAAAACAAACGGTCACTTTCATGAACTCACTGTCTCTCCAGGGCCTCTCTCTCTCTCTCTCTTCCTCATACCCACCCTGTCAACAACGCCTCCGTCCCCTCTCGCTCAAGCATTTTTCTTGCACTGCGGGACCATTCGTCCCCTTTCGGCCACTGTTTTTTTCAGCGGTTCCTGTGCGATGATGCTGGAAAAGTTGCCGTGTCTCTACTTTCCTGTCTGCAATGGACTCGCATCCAAGTTCTTCGCTCTCATGGGGTCACCTTCCCTCGTCTGAAGAAAGCTTTGTTCTAGCTTAGCATAGGGAACAACAATAAAAAAGTGCGAATAAGGAAGATGGGTATTGCAGCCTCCGCAGCACGTTGTCCTGTAGTTGCTGCCTGTGTGCAAAACACGGGGGGGATGGGCTCGTTGCCGTAGCGGCATACCATCAAGTGAGAACGGAAGGAAGCAAAGATGAGCAAAAGGTCTTCGAGGTTTTTTTTTTTTTTCTGCTTGCGCTGTATTTATGTGACGACTGGGTCCACAAGGATGTCTTTATGCCCCATTTGTCGCGCGTTTTGCTTCGCTTGTGTACTTATTTCTCATTGGGCTCCTATTGTTTTGGTCTTCAACTGCTCTCGTTTGGAACAGCATTCCCGAGGGAAGCCCCGATCCCGGCCCAATCTGGCTCCACGGGATTCTGCGAGCCTCACAGGCACAGGCTGTGCTCCATTAGAATCTGTATTCTTTGATGTCCCAGGGACTCCCTGTTGGGGTGCATTTTCAGGGCTCTAGCTATGCTGCTCGGATCCTGCGGCCGCAGACTGCTGTCACCCCTGGTTGTCTCTGGGCAGGGATTGTGGGACTTTTTTTTTTCTTGTGATGTCAATTTTAGTTTACGGGCTTAGCAGAAAAGAAGCGCCCAGGCCAACCACTTGCCTTGCATCGCGAAGAGTACGATTGCTCATATAAAACGACAGAATGGCAAATTGGCTGGTTGGTTGCCAATGCAGATGTGTTTCCTGAACGTGTCTGCACAGTTTGAAAAAGCTAGTAGGGCGCAAGTTGCGCTGTTGTGAATAACTTTTCGAAATATTAGAGACAAGAACGCGATGTAGGGTGGTGAAAGTTCAAACTAGAACCTTTTTCGGCCAGGCCAACTTCTTTGTCCCCTACGCTGGCATTCACTACTCTGCTGTGCCTTTGCAGTTAATAGCCTTTCCGTATTGGGCGCGAGCGATACCACTGGAGCGAACGGCTCTAGTGTCGACTTAGAGGAGCAAGTGGGATTTCGTGATACCTCTCACTGCTGCTGGAGTAGACACTCGGTTGAAGTTGTGAATTTTAAAAGCTAATAGACACATTTATTTCTGCAGTTTTTATTGATAACGAGTGCCAGAATTGCACATTTTAATCTTGTACCGTTGCTGAGGCTGCTGAAGTTTATTTAAGCCGTAGCTACGGCCCGTTGCTGCTCTGTACCCGGTCGAAAGTGGCAGAACTCAGCGTAAGATTCCCATTGCTACGCGAAAGTGCGCCCACAGAATCTTCCGTAATCAAGATTTTAATGGACAAAGAAGCGAGTGGTCATTCTCATGTGCGCAGCTGTCGTTTCAGCGAGCAAGATTTTGTTCATGGATTTGGCGCTAAACAGTTCTGTGAGAGGCAGAAGGAACGGTGTGCGCGTTTTAATTTGCGCTTATCACTTCTGGAACTAGCGATCTTATTACTGGAAGGATGGAAAGATTGCTGGGTTATTCACGGAGCAATACCCTCCCAGAAAAACGAAGAATCGTGCGAGCGTTAGAAGGTCTCAAATTCTTCAGAATGAAGGTGTCTACACGAAAGTTTCACAGAAATGAACTATAATATTCTGCCTCCACGGTAAGCTGTATGCATCGTTACTTGTCTCCGGCAGCCTCTCTAGTACTGTAGTGATTTCAAATGATCGAGTACGTGAATAAACGAAATATAGAGTATTACATGCATGTTGTGATAGGCTGAAATGTGCGCAAAAAAAATCTACTTTTACGCTCGAACCGAGAGTGCTAATGCCGGTAGTCAGCGTGCAAAACTTGCTGCGTGGAAGCCACTTCTTCACGCTTGCTATAAAAATTATTCCACGTTTTCCCCGCAATCAAACTTGTCGGCTCTACTCCGTTCAAGGGGAGTAGGAAAACTGCCGTTTCTGCCGGCGCTATTCGAAGGCGCTCAGCACCTGACAGCTCCGTTGCACATTCGAATTACCTGTTGAGTGACCGTTCATATCTGACTGGTTTTGTGGAAGATTGATTTTTATATTTTTTTTGCCATAAAAGCAATAGCAATGCTTCGTCCTGTGCGTGCCGTTGTCGCAGTAGTTAAATCTCGGCAACTACGATAACTCTGATTCGGTGAAGCGCTTTCTTGCCAAATTACTGGGTCTAATATCTTAATATAAGTTTATACAGGCTCAGACGGAGGTGTATATAAAATAAATAAAAGAATGGTAATGCTAACCTCCAACAGGACTACCTAGGGAAGCATCCTACAGGAGCAGTTCAACGTGCGTTATCCCACTTAGTTCGTCACGCGGGTGCTTCCGAGAGGTGGCACCACTGTATGTCCTCGCGCCCAATCCCCTCACTGGGGCTCACGCGACGTATTTCGTTGAACTCCTCGTGTTAGCGCAATGTAAAAAAAAGAAACTTACATTCGGTTTTATTGTCATTGATCGATATGGGTAGGAGAAAACACGACAGGAAAAAATGCCCTGAAAAAAACAACAACAAAAAAACAAGAGGTAGCAGGCTGCAGGAAAAAAAAGTGCAGAATGCTCTTGTATTCGTATAGTACAATCAAGTTACATAATTGAAAATTACCAGCGCACACAATACAGGGACAAGGACGACAACACCACAAGCGCTGTCTTCCTTGTCCCTGTCTTGTGTGCGCTGTTAATTTTCCAAGATGCTTTATCAACTAGCTCGAATTTCAGTTTTACCACAACTTACATAAGATGTGATCTCTGGTTTTATAAAGAACAGGTAGAAGGAGGCCTTCATTTTTCTGCCGTCCCATCAATACTCTGCGTATAAGTGTTGGGGACAGTGTTATATTCCGGAAGAGCATGTTCCGAGCCATACCGGAACAATTCAAATTAACAGCTCTCAGCCCGTTCGGGACATGGTTTAGTCCTATTTGTAGACATCCCGATCGAATCTTCTTCGCATTTTCTGCAGGCAAAATAAGAAGCCTTACCGCACAAGATTAGAAAATGAGAACTGTGCTAGGGAGTGCGCAAATTGCACCACATTAAGAAATTGAAGGGAAGGGAAGCGTCACATCTCCGCCATAGACTACGCAGTTGCCGAATTATCATTAATTTTTTAAACCTTTATGCAGGGGAAGGAAGATTGTGTTTCTAGAATCACTACATCACATATTTCCTCATAACTTTATTCAGATGCTTAAACTCTTTGCTCTCAGAAGCATCGCGTGCCCCGCTTTTATGATGCTCCTACAACGCTAATATGACTATCTCCAGTTAATCATCATAACGGTGCGCCAATATTGAGGCGCACATTTTCTAGCATCCTTAGAGTGTATGGAAGTAGCTGTTCCGGTCTCAGAGGAGGTGCCCTCAATTGCGTGACAATCTCAACCTGTACTGACAGAAGGGGGTGTCCGTTAGGTGTTCAGCTTTCGCCGGTTCAAGCCAGAGTAAAGGTCGGAGTCAGAATTAACGAACAAAACATAGTTTATACAGCAGGTGATGTTACAGAGGAATTCACATAAATAAGAAAACACAGAAAAGAGGTCACCTAAAGGCAATGCAAAGGAAGCAATTAAAGAGGTTGTAATATAAAACAGAGGCTCCACATCAATGAACAGTGAACGAGATAGAACAAAGAAACACAAAATTGTTCACCGGGCACTGTTGCAGACCGACGTCTAGAGAGCCATGATGTGACCGTCCTGTAGACGAGCACCGCTCCTTCGCAGATCAGTGGGCTTGCCAAGCGGCGGGTTGACTCAGGAAGCTGAGCAGTAGAACTGTAACACTCGCTGCAACACCGGCTCTAAAACTGGCCGACTGGCCGACTGGCCGACTGGCCAACCTGCCGAAGCGACGCGACCTCAATAAATAGAGCACGTCGCTTCTGTCTGCTATAACGCGCCAAGGCTGACGGGCGTATACATGTAATTAGGAGTACTTGGGACAAAGAATCACGAGAACATGCATAGATCATACTGTACTTTAGCGGGAAAAAGAGACAGAGTTTAGGTGTGATTAATCTGAAATTAGCCAACCATTACTTCGTAGCAGCTCTGATCTCAGAGAAAAATAACAGTGTTGAAAGGAGTTACACAAAATGGCACTTTTTAGACAACAAACAAGTTATCGAATTATTCATGAACGGTAAGTGGAGCTTTCCTTTAGCTCCCATCTAATTGCGTACAAAAAACTAGTTGAAATATTTCAGCACATATATTACGGTACGACTAGGTGCGTCACATTGACGCAAAGAAATGCTCACCAAAATGGATGAATAAAGAGATAATGAAGCTCTGCTACCCAAAAGACCAGGCTTGGAAAAGATGCCGGAAACAACCAGGATATGAAGGAAAAAGACCGGAGTTCCGCATGTTGCGAAATCTTGTAACAGCAAAAGTACAGCAGACAAAAAGAGGATACTACTCATCGAAGCGCTGTGAATAAGTACGTCTGGAGTACGACATGGAAAATAGCAAATGAGCTTATGGGCAGACTGAAATAAGTTATCTTTGAAGATGCCATTAAAAAAAAAAACTGTTCAGACCAAAGCATGCAGGTGTTGTGTGATGCCTTCAACGACTTGATCGTGAGAGCTGTGGGAAATATACCTGCAAAGAATAATTGCAACATGGGCGAAAACAAACTACAGCGCGCATGCCACACATGAACACAAAGCCTTTCCGCCACCCATAGGTGAAACGCAACTTTCGAACACCGTGCGGGAGAAATGATGCTGATCAAACTACCGGTAGTTGATAAGATCAGTTTTCTAGACCTACACTTTCATTTCAGTGAGCTTAAAGACTTGATCCTAAAGATACTAAACGGCATGCTTGAAACCAGCATTATACCCCAAGAACTGAAAGTGTCAATTTTAAGGCCAATATATACCATGAAAAAAAAAATGACGTTGATAACAACTGCAGACCAATTTCAATCTTTTTTTCCTTCGGCGCAAATAAATGAACAATATATTACATCTCTTGTGCATTCGCACTGTGAAACATTTTCTCTTCATAATCCAGCCTAATTTGGATTCACAAAAAACAGAAGCACAGTCACACTTCTGAACGAATTTTCTTATTACGTTAACAATGTGATGGAAGACATCCATGTCGCTTTAACTCTTTTGTGCACCTAACCAAGGCTATACACTAACTATAACGAAGATAAATTGCTTGGGCTTCCGAGGTCTGTTTAAGTGGTTCTTTGCCAACTACTTTTCTGATCGACTGTAGTGTGGTAGAATTGGAAGCCAATTAAGCGATTATGAAATAATAAGATATGGCGTACCACAAAGTAGCACTTAAAGTCCAATACTTTTCAATGCATATGCTACTAACTAGGGTTATTTACCTCTGAATTCTAAATTCTTTCAGTGCACAGATGATAGAGCGCCTTACCTCGATATCAAGAATTATGAGAATCGTTGTGCACGCTTTCAAGATGACATATATCAAGCTAAAGCCTGGTTTAAAGAAAATGCACTTTTGACAATCCTCCTCAAAACAAATTTTTATGCTTCTGAAATCTACACAAGACTGTAAAACTGAACAAACCCTTGTACTTGCATGCTTCTGCGTTTTTTCGATGTGTATATGTGCCTCTGGAACAGTAATTAGCCGCAAAACTTTTAAACATATTTGTAGACGAACACTTCAGCTGGAATAACCATGCGGGGCACTTACGTAAAAGACTACGAATTTTCGTAGCTTTAATCTACAATTTGCATGAAAAATGTCCTTTTAATTTGAGGATCATCGTATATAAAGCGGTTGAGAAGTCTGGTTTACTATATAGAGTAAATTTATATTTACCATGCACAGAATACAAAATGCAAACGATCAACAAGCTCATCAAAAGAATAGAAATAGCATCACTTATGGAGGAGACCTAAATCAGGCTTCAACAAAGGAAAGATATTCAAAACTAGGGATACCAAAGATGCGTGAAATGTTTCGGTTTTCCGTGGTTGCGCGATTGCGCGGCACTATTTCACAAGTGATTTCAGAACAACTGTAAAGAAAGACGTAACACTGAGAAAAATAGAAAGATACGTTAAGCCAAGAGTTTTCACAAACTATGGTAAAATATTATGTCCCCGCCATATTTCACGAACTAAGCAAGAAGCCTCTAAATATTGAAAAAAGAACAACGATGATAAAAAGCATTAGAAAATGCTGCTTAGTAACAATGTAGGAATAAAATTGTGTATGGAGTTGCATGGATGAGCAGTCTTTATTGTACATGTTTATATATACTAAGTGATTGCTATTACTTGAGTTTTATAACTCCTTTTTGTGCCAGGAAGGATTGAATACTGCTATCTGACGTTAAATTTATGCATTAATGAACTGCCTTTATTGTATGCCTTTGGATGGGATATTGATATCTGATGTTTTTCTTGTAAATTTATGCATATGAAAAAAAGAAAAAGGTGTATTCACTGGCTGCCAGGTCAGCCAACGAGCGCTATGTTCTTAAGTTGAGCAGCAGATTTTTGTATGAAAAGAAATTGTATTTTATTGCACTGTATTTCGATCTGCAAGCGCTCTCTCTTCCAACCGCAGAGACGCGCGCTGTCATTGGTCAGCTTTGACCGAATCTTCTGGAGAAATACGGTTGCTTCTCCGGCAGGGTGAGTCATGGTCGCCGCCGAGCGATGAGGAGGGAGTGACGCCGGTGCACGCAAGGTTATCCGCTCTCTTTGCGAGGAAAATGAGACATTTCTCCAATATTCTGGAACCCTCTACGCGACGCCACGCGCGCGCTTCCTTCCCGCTGCGCAAACTACGAAAAGGTACACCATTTTGTGACAATGACACACAGGCGAAACGATTACTTTTGAAGGTCATTATCTCAAACAAGAGCTGTACCGCATGTTCTGTGAAGCTGGCCGATAAATTTTAGATGTGAGCTTCTTGAGATGCAAGGTGACAGAGAAGTACTGCAGCGCGATCTGAATTTTAAACAGATGTTTTATTCGCTTTTAGCCTCGATATTGGCTTATTCAATTCCCTTGTGTTTATTATAATAGGCTGATATTTTTGTGAATAGCTATTGAGCGAAATAGCCTCCTGAAATTGTTCTCTACAATATTCGCCAACCAGAGGCAGAGAATACCGATTGCCGAGAAGGTTGAGATGCTAAATTTACTGCAAGTGCAAGTCTATCGTGTCGTAAATCTATTCCAGAAATCAGGAGGCCCAAGTTTCTGTATCAGAGCGGAAAGCCTTGAACGAGCAAAGCCTGGGAACTCAGATTGTCCGAGTGTAATAAATCAAAGAAAGTTTCTGCAAATCAAGACAAAACAAGCTCTGGAGCTCAGAGGTAACTCCCCCTAATCAACAAACCAGACCTGCAGCTCCAATTACACAAATGACCCAAATGCCACCTGATCACGAACCAGATGAACGCCTACAAACTGGAAAGCTGTCATGTGATGAAACAGCTGAGCCGCGGTGAAGCATTGAACTAGATGTTCACAGATGACCGCATTTTAACGCTTAAACTTATCTGTATATCGATAAATGAACGAGCCTTGTCGCCCAGCGGTTTTACGCAGAGCGTACAGTGCTTATTGTGCCGGAACGCTTTTGTCTTACTACGGTTTGGGAAGGATTTTTGAAGGACAAGCATTTTGGTGACGCCGCCATGCGGCGACCACCGGAATGTACCGACTTGCATTATATTTGCCTAGACAGACGGCTTAGGGCCCAGCGCGTATACTTCAAGGACGCATTTGGGAACGTGTTGGTGATATCATGATCGTCTTGTTTTGGAAAGTATCTGATACATGTAGTGTTGGTTAATTTATTGATTCAGGAGTTCATAGTGTGATTGGTTGACTGACTGACTGATCAGTGAGCCGTTAATAGTGAGCGCAACCGGCGTGGTGTAGACAAACAATCTAGTGTGTGCACTGAATTTGAACATGTGTCATGGACCCAGTGGCTAATACTAGTGCGACAACGTCGTCTGTCAATATACTAGATGCGTGTAATATTCTGGAGAAAGACGTTTGATACAAAGGTGGTAAGCCGAAATACTAGAGTTAGAAATGAGGCAGTCAATACACAGGCTATTTTGTCTATACTCCTAGGGCGAAGCCTTAGTGTCGTCTTATTTTTCTACCAATTCTGTGAGCGGAAAAATTCGTTACCTAAAGATCATAATGGTTGCTGGTGAGACGCATGTCCTTGAGTAGACGTAGCTTGGTTTTTGTACGAAAGGAGGTCAGTATATTTGTGCCGATAAATCGCGAACTCATACTGGAGGGCGACGCCATTTCATGCATGGCCTGGAGAGAATGCAAGAAAACTTGAGCAGCTTGACTGGCAGCTTGAGCAAGACTTGGCCCTGCCCGCGACATAGAGAAAGCCATCGAGCTGTGTGGGGTGAACCTCCTCACCTTCTGGAAAAAAGAAGGCTTGACTATCAAATACCCGGACTTTGGCCTGTTGGGCTTCGTTGCTTGATTGATACCGTGGAATCAAGGGCGTTTTTTCAAGCTCTAATCGCACGATTTGCTTCCCCGTGTTCTGGACGACGCCTGCAGCAAAATTACTCTAGGAAGAACCGAGGAGTCCTGTATCGAAAGATAGCGCCGATACTTTGAAACAGAAACGTGGCCTCTTGTACGCAAGAGAATATGCTTTCAAGGAAAAAGTGCGCCCAATTTCGTTTGCGCTTTGAAAAGTTATGGTTGTTTTTAGCGTTACAATATTTATCGGTCACCCTGTATGAAGATAATTTTCTCGGCGCAGTTGTACCAGTGTTGGCGGATATCGCACTGCTCATAATTAGTAACTATTCGAATAAGGTGTCTAATTTTAAATGCGGCTTTGCAACTGGCCATGATGGATGGTCATGATGAATCGCCATATCAAGGGGAGAACCATTAGAATGCTTGAAGCTGCCAAAGTAATTTCGCTTGGCACTCACCAGTTCCTCTTTTATTGGACGAAAAAAAGCAATACAGCTTATAATGGTCCCCAAGACGCTGTAAAATAAGTTTGCAGGAGCACTTTACCCTTTGAGCACGAACAGCTACGCTGACAAGGGGGCGTGCTTTTGCAAGAAAACTGCCATAACTCACCAACCTCGTTAAAAATGTAACCAAGAACAACTTAAGATTCTCATGTGCATAATAAGCGCTCCCATGACTAATGAGCGGCAGTTGTATGCTCTTCTAGAGTGTATCAGATATGTACACTCCTCTTTTGCCGCCTTCTGCTCTGTCCTCGCTTCAGAGCAAAACAGTGTCAAAGGCAACATACAAAAGCATTTTTAAACTTAAAAACTGAAAACATGCCAGCTGCACTGGCTACAGCGGTTCTTGAAATTACTGAACTACATGGCTGCACGCCGTTTATTCCCTCTCCTGTCGTTGCCGAATTCAAAAATAGAAACATTTTTTTAGGTGTTTCTTCGTGCGGGGGGGGGGGGGGGGGGACTGGAAAAAAAAGGCTGAGAGGAAAACAGAAAACCTACTTTTTCCAATGTTACTGTCAGAAATTAATGACATGGAAAACAATGCCAACAATTCCTTCATTTCTCATCCTTCCCGTTCCAGTTTCTCCTGGGTTCCATGCTTGCAGCCGAGCTTTCTGAACTGATAAATGTGTTTTCGTAACAAAAGAATCTCCGCGGAAAGACATCCTCCTCTTTTGCGCGTGTACCAACGGACATGGCTGAAAAGCAGCACGCGCTTCCTTTCAGAAAAAAAGAAATCAAGCGACGCTTTTGAATTCATCCGTAGCTGCTGTTTGTGCGCACGAAAAGGGCATAATGCGAGTTTTTTAGAAGGTGATTTTATTGTTCCGGGATACTAAATGGTTGCTTCAGGAGGACAGAAATCAAAGTAAGGTATATCAGAAGCAGTATTAAGGTGACTGTAATACAGAAAATGAGTATTACTTATTGGTGTGTACGTAATAGGTGTTATTTTTCATTTAAGTAGATTTTGAATAATCAGTGTGCGAGAAAGTTAGTACGGACATCCCTTTTTGGACAATTCCAGTTCTGATGGAATGAGCGTAAACAATGAGACTGCTGGTAGAGTCACTCGTTGGTTTCTGTACCCCTAGATTATAATTGGGCTTTTGTTTTGGTCATACAGAGTGAAGCGGAGCGAGCGGGAATTTTTTTTTATGCTCCACTTTTTCTTTGCGTGTGTTACAAGATGTTCTTGTTTGCGTTCTGATACGCACAGCACTACACCGTGCGCTGCGTATGCTTCGCCTTTCTTAGTTTATTCGCCATTGTTTCAGATTTAGGTTGGCTTCGCTAGCAGCTATAGCGAGCGAAATAAGGTAAATAGAAGTTGAGCCGTTATATTACTTGATAAAGAGCTCTGATTTCCTGTGCAACAATGATAACAAAATTACTTTTCGACCGTTTTCTGCAAATTTCAAAGAAAATCTCGCAAAAGTTTCTTGGTTTTTATTTTGTTAAGGCAAACAGTGCCTCAAACAATGGACACACAGCACAGGTGTCTTTAGGAAATATTGTTGTGCATTCGGATTCAAGTGGATTGCCTCGAAGTGGTGTGATTGTTTGTTTATTCAAGTGGAACACCAGAATAAAAAGCTATTTTTCCCCGGAAGCTGCAGGCAGTTTCCAGGCACTAGTAAATATTGACGTGCATGGCGCAGAAGGTAACAAGGCAGTAATTTTAACCAGCAAATAAAAAGGAAAAGTTACTCCGAAACACGCAGCCTCATTGTATAATGGTTTGTTAAATATGAAAGGCCAGATTTAGGCAACAGAATAAAGGCAGGGCGCTGTATGCAAAAATATTTATCACGGAAAATTTGTTGAAGACAGTCCTGCGGCTGTTTAAGTGCAAAGAATCATTTATTAACTTCTTCATGAAAAGAAGAAATGGAATACGCAGATTAAGTGTTGTAGGTTTTAATGATCCTGAAATATCACAGCGAATATATTAGATGCCACTGCTTGAGCGTCTACCAGACTTTCGCTCTCTTTAAGCGAATACGTAAAAATCTCGCAGATTCTCTGGCTTTTTTGCCGCTGATAAATTTGCCGCTACAAATTTATCCTGATGGTTGCTACATCCTAGTTTACCATCTAGTTAGCCGCTCAGGAAAATTAGGCAGAGACACCGAGTTCGATAGATCTCGGTACAAGCAGCGGAATTAGGGGAACAGATTTTGCTTTTCTGGATACGTTACGGACGTAAACCGAGCACCTCGAGTTTTACTGAAGCCTTAAACGTAAAAAAAAAAAAAAAAAAAAAATAAAAATGAAACTTTTGAAGAACATGCCTAAAAGGACTTCGAAAATGTATTCATAGAATGATTATTTAATTACCTTCACGTTACAACAGCGAAAGAAGTAGCTAACGGTGGGACAGTGTGCACACAAATAAAAGGAAGGATAAATATTAGCAGCGGCAGCCATGTATGTAATAAACTTATCATCCAAATGCATTAATAAAACAATAGAAATTGCACGCTGTGCAAGAAGAGTGGAAACTGGTTTTAAAATAAACAAACATTTTTAGCAAAGATATCAGCATTACTCCTAATGGAAGCAGTGCTTAACAAACTGTCTCATTAACGTAACGTTTTTAGAAAAATTGCAGCCGCATTGCATCAATATTGTAGGCGGTTTCCTGTACTTCGAACATTTGCTGTACACGGTCAGAGATATAGTGGGGAGTAATAAATATTCCGCCTTTTCAACGCGCACACCACTGCACTAGTACCGACATTGCCATGAAGATGAGGGGGGGTATACGCTTAGAGAAAATATTGCAAACTAGGTAGCAATGACAGGTTCCATATCCTTATTGGAAATAGACATCGGTTTTAAACTCCACTCTAGTACATATATTAAGGTTTGCTGCATCCCACAGTATTTTACTTACAATTTGCAAAATGAAATTATTCAATTCTTTTTCTTTTCTTTTGTTTTGTGCGCGACACAACGAGCATGTATATCTGGATCTAGTCGAGGCAAGCAAGTTAAATTTTATCGCGGGAATGTGTCTTCCTATATATCGTGCGGGCACGCTCTGTCCCAAATTCCTTCCACCAAATCTTGTCAACAATTTCTGCCTATGACAATGATGAGCCAACTTATATTTTCGTATTAAAATCTTGTGTCAGATAAAAACCTTTCATATCACTGTGCCTGTGAGTGTGCGGCCCTTCAAAAGGACTGGAAAACAAAGAAAATGATGCCGCTACAGGCGGATTGAGTAACCCGAATGTTGCCCATGCCGCGAGCGCCTCTGTCGGATACCTGGCTTACTATGTGTGGCTAGAGGAGCATTTTCCTTTCCTGAATATCTCCCGGTTAGGCCCCAACCAGATCCTCTCCCTTCTTTTGAGACCCTGTATACCAAGCGCACCTCTGTCAAATAAGAGATACAATAAATTGTGTAGTGCTTTGTTTCTGTCCTGAGCGCAGTTCTTTGCCAGCTTTTAGGATGGCAACCCGTCCACCGACCCGAAGAGATGTGTGGTTTCCGGATGAGGAAGAGTAGAAGCATTCCAACTCCAAAGGGCACTAAGGGGACAGCGTGCATCGAAGCGCCTGGATGAGACAGCCGGACATTGATGTGACAATGAGGCAGCGAGCTGACCTCGGGGCTTGAAAAAGCCTCTCATTTTTCGACACCGTACATGCTGTACTGATACTGCATTACTTAGCACTCCAACCCCTAACCTCAGTTCCGGCAATATTTTGTCTGTCCAATTATCTTGAAATTAAATAAAATTCTTCATAGCTATATTGCTATGTGATCAGCGTAGTCTGTATGGTCGACCGGACTTGGGAGATAGATGGGAGATGGATGGGAGATGTATGGTCCAGAACTTTTTGCACTGAACAAGCTCGTCACTTAGAGCGAATATTTCACGCCTGCTTAAAATATAACTCCCCCTCTCTCTCTCTATGTTATATGCCAGCGAGTGGGTTTCGATCCCGTCCGTGCGTCAACAGGTCAGTTTCACAATCTCTGAATTAGACAACAGCAGCAGAACTTTCCGCGTGCTTAACTGCACATCCGTCGTGCTCTGCTTCAAATATCTTCACTTCCATCTCCGTGCTCTGTAGATCATGACTAGACCTCAATCGAAGTTTGCATCATTCCTATCGACGCAGGGAGGCGGTCTCAATAGGACCTCTCTGAGTCAAGGTTGTTGTTTTTGTACCCTTGCATAATGTCACTTACACACAAAGGAGATTGGCCGTACATGTAAGCGTCTTCATTGTTGTTGGCCTCATGAAAAAGTAAGCGTCGTGGTAGTTGCTTCTTTTTCTTTCGTTCTTTGCACGTGGACAGGCGCTGCTATCGCATATAATTTTTTTGTTTTCCACTGTGCCGTATGTCAATTTCACTGGTGTTCTCCGCCAAGCTTGGAAAACGAGGTATTCCTTTATACCTGATTTACCTTATGCTAACATCAGAGAGCAGATGAGTTTATAAATATGGCAGTTGTAGTAGTAGGCCTTTATCTGATCAAATAAATTTTGTGTCGGGCATCTTAATTTAATATACTATATAGGCATATCATACCATTAAAATAAGAAGCTTTGTGTGTTAGCGGCCAACCAGCTGCCCTGCATTAAAGACAATTTTTATATCGTGACACACCTGCGGGATTCCTAACGCTCTGTTAATGATTTATTGCACCTTTCAGTATATGTTCTGCTTTTTGTCAATAGTTTCTCAGATGTGACTGCGAGTCAGCGTCTTTGGGGCGTAAGTTTTCTTGTACCTTGCCTTATGTGCGCTGCTTTTTTCGTAGACGTTTGTAGTTGGTATCAGCAATTTTTGAAGTTTCGGAAGCGCGATCTTTAGTTTTCGCACTATGCCTAAAACAAAAAACTGGCTACCTCACGTTAAAAGGCATTTGCTTTGAAAACCCCGCCCTGTAAGCAACAAGCGACGGCAGCGCCATCAATCAATGGCTCAAGTGTCGCCCATTCAGTCGGCGCTCACAGGTGCTTCTGAAGCCCATGCGGGAAAAAGAAGGCCTTGTGGCATTGTCACCATTGATTGGACTGTTTGGCGGTGCTTACAATACGCATTTTAAGCGTGAAATGATAGCGCCCGTTCTCGGTGTGGCAAATGGAGAACAGCGTGCCTAACCAAAGGCGAACCTAAACGAAGTTAAGGATTTTTTGGGTCACCCCTTGAGCCTTCATGATTCACTGCCGGTGAATGAGAAAATGAGTCAAAACTACTTTTCACAACAGTCTCTTTGTCAATTCTTTAAATTGGCACTTGGCTACAGAGGTTTTTGCATTGCAGCACTCATTATGATTAATGAAACATATGCTGTCTCTTTTCAGTCTCTCTGCTTGCCTGTTGTTATACACAATACTTAATTTCTTTGTGCTACATCAGAAACTTTGTTTTACTGACTTTCTACAGCAGATGCTCATGTGCTAAAATCAGAGTTGGACGTTCTTAATCGATATCATAACATAATCCGGACTATACTCACTGCAGGGCGAAGTCCACTCCCATTTTTCTCCAATTAGCCCGGACCTGTGCTAGCTGCATCCAGTTGACACCTACGAACTTTAATTTGCCTAAGCAAAAGGTGACAGAAAAAAAAATGGCGTTAATAAACAAGTTCCAAGTGAAAAAATACGCTTCTGCAGAATGTTTGTGTATGATAGCCCGGAGAAAGTAAAAGAAAAGCCGGCACCTGGCAGGCGCGAAAGGCCTATTAGTAAAGGCTCTTCCATAAATTATGAACGCTGTTGGCCCAAACTCATTGGGTAAAAGGAGAATAACTACACAACACGGCCGCCAGCTATCAGGATAATGTGTTTCAGAAACCTCACCTTTAACTCTTATTGACCCCATGCGCACATGCACGCGATGCCTGCATGGAATAAGTAAAGAACAAAGCAAGCCAGTATCGAGGAAATAATATGCTCGAAACGCGTGTTGCGTACATTGCTGCCGCTAACCATGCTCCCAATGTTCGTGGCAGGGCCGTATGGTTACGAAGTTACAAGGTCTTGGACTGAAACTACGGAATTTAAAGCATGAATGGTATGAGCTGAGAGGTCAACTATCTCACCTTTCTAGTTCTATACATTAATGTTAAATTTCCACACCAACGACTACTGAAGACCGTCTGAGCTTTAATCTGTCCTCCCCCCCCCGCGACACACACACACACACACACACACACACACACACACACACACACACACACACACACACACACACACACACACACACACACACACACACACACACACACACACACACACACACACACACACACACACACACACACACACACACACACACACACACACACACACACACACACACACACACACACACACACACACACACACACACACACACACACACACACACACACACACACACACACACACACACACACACACACACACACACACACACACACACACACACACACACACACACACACACACACACACACACACACACACACACACACACACACACACACACACACACACACACACACACACACACACACACACACACACACACACACACACACACACACACACACACACACACACACACACACACACACACACACACACACACACACACACACACACACACACACACACACACACACACACACACACACACACACACACACACACACACACACACACACACACACACACACACACACACACACACACGCACACGCACACGCACACACACACACACACACACACGCACACACACACACACACACACACACGCCCGCACGCATGCACGTACACACACAAATAAAATATATTCTACTTGAGTATTTTCTCATGCTTAAAAAATCAGTTATTTTGCCTATGCTGTGTGTTGCTTATTATTTATTTATTTATGCATAATCCCACAGCGCCCTTCGGCATTACAGTAGGGTAGGGGGGGATGGGGGGATGTATCCAAGCAAAATGAAGTCGCACATGCAGCACAGTTCCTTTTGACAACACACGACAATAGTGCACACTTTTCTCCTCAATATCGCGGCACACAGGAGAGCTAAGCTTCAAGACATTGCTTTAAAATAAATAACAAGCAATGTTATAGCAATCGATTTACCTTGCTTCTTAAGTACGAGAAGCTCGACAGTAACCTTCTTTATAAACTATGTTTATCCAGAAGCTCTTAATACAAAAAAAAAAAAAGTTCCGGACAGATGCCGCAGTCGCTCATTTCTTCCATTCCTACTTTTAATCGTTTATTTTAATTTATTTTCGAGGCCCTCGGGATTCAGGACGACGAAACTAATGACAATATAATGCGATCCACCCTTCCTGCGTAAGTAATACATCAACATCGGTCTAGCGATCAATTCTTCAAGCAGTTTGATGCTGCCGGGACTATGATGAACCTTCTACTTCACTGATGCGAAAGGCCTTCCAGTTTACTCCCACCCAGAGCCCGAGAAGAAGCGGATTTACGATATATGTATTATAAAATAATACCTCGCATGTTAAAGATTAAAGTTCAGTTCATATTGGGCTCATCGAGTGCACCCTCGTCACAGTGGTCCAAACAAAATTTCGCGTACGAACATTTCATATACACTGCGTGACTTAAGGCATGGCAAGCACAGCAGCGAGTGATGCGAGTTATTGTTTAGCGGTAGAATTCGTACTAGTTGGTGTTGATCAGCGCTTCTCAAATGAGGATCAGCGGACCTCAAGGGGTCGGCGAAACAACTTTCGGTGTCCACGAAACCAACGTCCACACATAAAAAATGAACGCGTGCGGATGCTATCACCTGGCTGGACACAGTTTTGCAGGATGACAACTTGCACCCGGAACAGAGTACAGAGTAGCAATCTGCACAAATTCACCCCCTTTCCTCCCCCTACCCATTATCATCGGGTCCCCGATAACTTCTACGGTCCGCAGGGGTACACGGCACATTCATGGCTGAAAACCACTGGTCTAGATAGTTCACAGCGATGCATTAATGGAGTACAAAGAACATAAAAACACAGGAAGAAGACAGTGCTAGCGCTGAGTCATTGCTCTATGATATTTCTTTTGCTTCTTCATAAGAGGGAGAGAGGGAGAGATGTTTCGTACTCTGTTTATGAAAGCCTTCATTTCAAAATAAGCAATAACTTGCGAAAAGGGCATTGGTTCAATTGTCCTGTTCATTACTAGAGCAAAGCAGTAAAACCTAGCTTGTTGGAATTTTGCGAAAATATATATATATATATATTTGGAGCAAATTCGACAGAACACTAAAAAATTGTATGTCGTAAAATGAAGATCCGCGGGGAGCAAGCTCGAAACAAAGCAAAACAGAGCAACACCAACTTATGCATGAGTCGGAAGGCAGCAACGGATTCGTCACGCTTGAGAACTTCGCTAATGGTCTAAACTTAACGAGCTTTGGAAATTTATGTGCTTCGTCTTGCATTAATAAAATTCTAATTCTCCTTTTTTTGTTTCGCACACCATTTTGAAGTAATCTGTGCGCTTGCCACAGGAATTGCATTGTCTTTGATGAAACAAGCAAGAAAGGATGACGCTGTAACGTTCTCTTTTTACTTCAACATCACGAGAATTGATAACATTGAAGTTCCTGGCATAGAAACTTTGAAACTTAGATGTCTTTTTTTTATTTTCTCACTTTCGAGTATATAAATTTACAGCTTTGAATATAGGATATTGAATAAGAGGGTTCTCGCAGCTTTCAGCTTTGGAAGTAACGTTATGTGCACCTAATGCAATGCGAAGTCAAACATGAACACAAGTGCGACACACAATAGTGAATTCGAACTCTCGAGCCGATTTTAGAAAATCAGTGAAGTAATTAATAATATAAGAACGATATCTACACAAATATTTTCTCCGGGCTTCTCAATTGTGGCACACATGAGTCGTGAAGTGAAGTGAGGCTGCTGCGAAAATATTTTGCCCAGTCGAGTGCCTTGCCTCTCGTTACGCCTCGCAACGCATCTTTTAGGCTCCTCACTGCAACATGTGCATTTTGTAGAAATGGTGACTATGAAATTATGTATTGTGGGTCTAGTGTTCAGCGTTTCTAGGCAGTGTTCACGGACAAGTTTGTCTTTTTTTATGAGTAAGAGGCTTTATTTCGTCCTTTTAAAGAATAAATGAGATTCAGTCAGGTCGCAACCAGACGGCTGAATTATCGTTAAGGGTTGTTGCTAGATGTCGGGAGCTATTGCTGTTTTGGCCGCACCATCTCCTGCCAAGACGACGTCCGATCAAACCGGAGCGGGAACATCCCACAGACCATCCGAGCGCTGCCTATCAGCGGTCACGATGATGGTCCACGTATCTAGGCTTCGAGTCCAAGAGATGAGGTGAAGAAAAAATGACATTATATATTATTTACGGTAGCAGGGGTGGCAGAAAGTTAGGTAGGCGGATGATTTTAAGAAGTTCGCAAGGCTCAAGCGGATGCGCAGCTAGCACAGAACCGGGTTAATTGGAGAAATATGGGAGAGGCCTTCGCCCTGCAGTGGGTATAGTCAGGCTGATAATGATGAAGATGATTATTATTTACGGTCATGATGCAAGGCACAACAACATCGGCACGAAGACTGGCTACTCACGACTGCCTTCGCACAACGACGGCCAGGGTGATTCCACCCTCCAGACGAGCTGCGCAGTGGAGCCAAGGTAGATCGTGGAGCAGCGCAGTGGAAATGCGGCGCTCAGTGGAAAATTCCTTCAATCGTACGGCGTTGCCGTAACAAATGGCGCGAGCCGCCGCCCGATTCAAAGCCTTATGCATCCGTCCATCGTCTTCAAAGCATTGCGGTTTAAGAACAGCGGAGCTATCACGTTGAACTCTTAAAAGCGAAGTTTAAGCGTCCTCCATTTTTTTTTTTTTGTCTGTCCGCGGCGTTTGACGAGTCCGTGCTTTCGCGTTTTTTAACCACCACCTCTTTCGTCTACTGAAATAATTTACTGCCATCCTGTCTATCCAATGACCTACGTCTACTGCGCCCTTTGTATTCATGACCGCGAGATTATCGTTAGTCACTTCATCAATAGGGCCGCTCTCCGCAACTGAAGTTTAAATATCCGTTGTGCAGTGACATCCTGCTCTCCACTGCGTTTCCATCTCTATGCTGGTTCTTTTACCTCTCAATAATTTTAATTACATTTATGAGAGGCGCGTATTCCACACACTTTTAAAAATAATAAAAAGGAAGCAAGACAACTTAGAAGAGTTCGCAACAACTTACGGTAGTTACGAATGGCCTCAGAGTAGGGTAAATTGCTACGAGTAATTCCCTCATTCTGGCTAAGGAAGACGAAGTTTTTAATTTTAATTAATGAAACAGCGCTCCTTCTTTTTCCAGACTACGAAGCGAGACTCTTCAGGTTTTTCACATGGAACTTTACAGCGAAAACAATTGTCTCTATGAAAGTGCGTGCAATAGCTTCCAGATTGGTCAGTATTATAGGTACATGGGCGCGATGTTTTTTTATTCGGCGTCCAAATAAAATAATACATTTTTCAAGAATAGAAATACTCAATCTCATTGCTTCGATTCACAAAGGACACGTAAGGGCACCAACACAACTTCATCTTCGTCTACATTGATATCGCCTCGTAGAAGTGGCCTCTGGCCCTGAAGAACCTCCGAGGGCAGCCGCAAGAGATGTAATTAGAAAGCCAGAAAACACATTACCGCCAGAGCCCCACGGGGAACGAAATTCGCCTTTATATTAAGGTGCCGACGTCTCCGACTCAGCGCAGGATCGGATTTTCAGCTCCGAGTTATGGGTCTCCTCTTTCTGAGGTCCTAAAATCAAACTAAGAAAACTCCGGTCTCTCAAATTTCAGGAACCTTTCGCCACCTAATTGTAACTCCTTCCTCCAGTTTTGTCCTGAGGCCTTGCACGTTTGGAAATGCCGAGTTTTGTGCCGCTAAAAAAAAAAAAGAAAAAAAAAATAATCGCACGTAATATAAGACATGAAGCAAGGAGAACGAACAGTACAGAGAAGACGCCGTGTGTAATAGCGTTCCAGGCTCGGGTTTAACGGCTCGGAGAGCCTTCAACATTATTATTTCTTTTCGCTGTAGTCTTTTAGTGCTCGTCTATTTCAGTCACAGAATACCACCATTGTCTATCACGACCAAATAGCAGTGCTTGGGTAGAGAGGTGAAACAAATAAACAAAGAGACAAACAACCAGGCATGCTACAATCCATATCTCAGCCGATTGCAACCAATAATAATAAGAGGTGCGAGGATGAAATACGTTCTTCCTTGTATCCACCGGGTAAAGCCTCTCGGCTTTAACGACTTCCTTGCATTTATTTATTATGTATTGCTTAATCGTGTCTGAAGCAAAACTCCACCCGTTTTCTCAATTGTGAAATCCCATTTCGCCAAGTTATCGGGGAAAAGCGACGGTGGCAGCAGTGGCACTAGAGCCAAGAACCTATCGTTGCCCGCTTTTTCTTCGCTTAAATCTATAATGCTGTTGATTCTAGTTGCTGCTTTCGTCGCACCCTGCGTCCCCATATCAGTGCGGTGTGACTTCGCCAGGGATCAGAGCCGTCACTGCCTTGGCGTACACAGCAGCCACCGACCAGCCCTGATAAACCAGTGTAGTACATGCGCTGGTTGCGGTGTTTGCCGTTGGTCGCGGGACATCAGTTTCGGTAAAAGTCTTATAGGCTGTTTTCATTATGGAATCATTGCTCCACTGACACGCCTTTTTCTCATCCTGAAATGCATTTTTAATATTACAGCCCGCCCTTTTTTCCCCCCAGATGCACGCTGTCCGATGCCTGCGTCAAAGGTGATTGCTTTCTTCGGCGGTGACACGGAGACAAAGGCGAGATCAGAGTTCATATAGTATATAGATGTGTTCAGAGAAGAACGGCAATCGAGGTCCCATGACCATTTCTTGTTTTCAATAAAATTTTTACTTGCGGTGTGGTAATGTCTCTACACAAAGGAGACACAAACGAGACACAAAGATATGGAGCAGTTTTTCGTAAAGAAAAAAAAAAAAAAGAGGATCGTATGCCACTTGAGGTGGAAAACGCCATTCTTACCGTTCAAGTTTCGAGCCGTGCAGTTTGCGCACTAACATTTTGGCGTGCGTTACGTCATACGAAATAAAGTTACGCAACTTCTACATTAAGGAGAGTTATTGCAAAATTTTTCCTTGTGCGGTAGTTTTATTAAAAAAATCTCAAACTTTGCTACAGGAGCAACGCACTGCAATAAAGTGGATCTTCAGTCTTAAATTCTGGAATAAAGAACTCAGTTGTTATTACTAAAACCTTTGTCTGTATTAGAAGTGCAATAGTCTCAATTTCAGTAAACGTTTGAGGCTCTAGACCATCAGGTTTTTCTCCACAGTGCATCAAATTCGTCCAAATATCAAAAATAGTAAAAAAGGGGCAAGTTCGGTTTTATTTAAAAATAAACTTTAGCTTCGATTTTATTAAAATCTTCCTGAAAGGCGCTCAGTACTCCAAATTTATTAGGGACAAAAGGTGTTGCTTTGTATTTTTTCAGAGGAATTGATAAATCTTAGAACTTGTACTGAGAATTGTTAATATTTTTATGTGGTGTACCATGCTGGCATTCAGCAAGTGAAAAAAGAAGTGTCTGGGGTATGTATTTAGGCCTATATTTTGGCACCATCCAATAATTTGTTGCCATTGAAACATTTTTTTTTTTGTATTAAGGATGACTTATTCTTTATTGCTGCAAAAATTTAGTAGCTCTGCAGTTGTCTGTTTGTTCTATATATTACTTCGAAATTGGCCAACACTAAAAAAAAATATTAAAATATGGACTGATTCGAATAAAAAATGCACCATTTTCAATTTTTATTTAAATCGCCTAAAAAAATTCTAAGTACTTCATAAGTATCAAGAACTTAAAAGTATTGCAATATGTGGAAAAATATCATAAAAATAAATATAAAACTTAGCTCATGACTTCCTTCTATGCAATTGATTCGGAATGAACTTAAGGAGTAGGCATCAGCAATTAAAGTAATTCTTTATGAGCTTAGTTACCTTTTATTACATACAATATCCAAAACCTTCTCAGGGCTTATTGAGTCATTCTATGCCTGCTGAAAGTGTTGAGTATAGCTAAAAACGGAGTAATTTCGCTACGTGTTACAAATCCTTGGGAAAACGCGTCATGGTTTAGCTTTTACTCTATCTTTAAACATTTTTTTGTCTGATTCAGTGATATTCAATCCATCTCTTAATTTTAATATTTAATATCTCTATTATAATGAAAATTACCATTATTATTTCTTTTTTATGAAAATATTCCTCAAATGCACTTAAATACGATCATAAGCAGAATACTCTGCAGCACGATAGCTTTGGTGGAATTATAGATGTCATTATTCCTGCAGAACGAATAAGCCGAGATGACAAATATTATTGGCGAAGGAGCTATCTAGCCAATAGAAAAGCAGAGGGAACACAATGCGAACCCGACACTCAGCGAAACTGTAAAGCCCCAAGCTAAACGAGAGACCTGAGGCTTTGCTGTTTAGGTGAATGGCGGGTACGATTTCTATTGTTTCGCCTCGCCTAGCCTAGATATCTCCTTCGCCAAAAATACTCGTTATCTCGGCTCATTCATGCCGCAGGCATAAAGACATATATATTTCCCCCAAAGCTATCATGCTGCGGAGCATTCTGCCTATGACAGTACTTAAACGGAAGCTGAAACAGTTTTCAAATTCCATAATGTTCGGTGGTTGGAAAAAACGGGCTTTATTAATCATGTTTGTCAATTTACTCTGAATTCTGCCGATAAGAAAATACGAAATTACTTGTTAAAAACGCGCTGCGGACACGCCCTCTTCGCTGCCGGCAGCGGCAGGGGCAGGGCGCCGAAACTGAGGAACAGGCGAATGTGACTTCAATCGCGGATTGCAGTCCGGCCGGCCACGCGTTTTGGACGCTTGCTTCGCTCCCATTCCGCTCTTAGTGATCGAAGAATCAGTGCAATCTGTTGCTGGTGCCATTCGCTTTCTCAAGTTCGGTCGTTCTGTACTTAAGGTTCGCGTGTTAAAAGATTAGATTAGGTCAATCAGCAGATATGCAGCTTTTGCGGAGTGGCGCGCCGCGCCCTTCGACGCCCACTGACTGAGAGGTTCTTTTGCTCAGTTGTAAAATAAATGTCGCTCAACGTTCGAAAACTGTTTTCTTCGTGTCATTAAAAACAAACATTCTTGTGAGGGCGTGAAGAGACCAGTGGCTATCAGCACGGCTTTCCGTTGCGCGAACATTAGTGGTCCAGGCGACATGGTGCTTTATAGTTTGCCAAAGGATAAGAAACTTTCAACGCAGTGGGTCTCTATCAAGGAAAGAGAAAGTTTCTTGCCTTCGAAATCAGCTGCGTTTTGCCTTGATGATTTTCGTGCCGATGACAGTCACCGAATCTTGGCAGAGGTTGCGGTCACTTGGGATCCCAACTATGTCAGTGCAACGGAAGTCCCGTGCGCACGCTGCCGGCACCGTTCCGGTAATCTCGCTTCATCTGGCACTGCAGGTGCTGCGAACCTGTCTGATTTCACAATGCGGCTGAAGCCGGACCATTATCGGCGTTTAGTTAAACAGCGCACCACGCCAACTAAGCTCCAAAGACGGGACGTGCTGCAGCTGCAGTAGGCGTGCGTTTGTTTGCGCCGTTGGGTAATACCCAAAATTTGCACAAACGCGCTGTGAACTAGGATTACATCATATTATCACTTTGTGGTGACAAGGCTGCAGACGCTATAAGAGGAAACAGGCGTGATAGTACTGAAATTAACTCTTTATTGGGCTGACTTGAGCCCGCAAAAAAACTAAGCAACTCGGCGGCGGCGATAGCAATGGGCTAGTCGATCGTAGAACAAAGAATGCCTGTCGCACGCGTCAACTCTCAATTTAAAGGGACACTAAAGACACCAAACTATGCTATCAAAATGTAATAAACGGCATTTGCTGACATTGTCGCCGCATATGCGGCAGCAAAACATCGAATTATTTGCCGATATTCCGACAAGAAGTTGAGGTTTTTTTGTTCCGGCCAGTCAACTTAAAACTGTTTTCTCCTACTACTTAGTAGGATAGGATGAGGCACACTATGACGCAAGAGGAGACTCTGTGATGGCTGTCGCGCGGGGAGCGGAGAATACTTCGCAGTTGCGTGCCGAGTCATGATCTCCATTCGATACGCACTTAGGGTAGGCGCATCTGCTGCTTGAAGCTCGTATTTCAGGCGCCGCAGGCCCAAACAAAATTATCCGAGCACGCACTACAACAAGCTCTGTTTTTAGTAAGAATTGCCTGAGCCGGGACATAACCGAGACTGAAGTGGACGCCTGTAGCGCCGTGTTAGCTAAAGACTAGCTGCATCTACCGACAGGCGGACGAAATTAGCATATTTTTATATTTGCCTTGCAACATTTACGTTGTCTTTTCGTCTTTTCGCCGTCGTTTACGTGTGATAAAAGCATGTTATCATATTCGAGACAAAACCGACTACCACATTCAAACGGTCAACGTAATTCGCGTTTGTCACCCTCCGGGATCCCTTGCGCGTGACGTGATTTGTGTTGCGAGCCTCGGCTGTGGCGGCGATACCTGTGTTCCTGTTTTTCCTCTTTATTACCTTATAACAGCTCTGTGTTTAGTGAGAGTGGATTTTTTGTGACCAGGAACTGGCATTTTATCGATGCAAGCCCACTTCTTTTTTCTCTTAAATGTCCCTTTAAAGGCGGCTCAGAACCCTCTAGATAACGTCGCAAACTGTTACTAGCACAACCTGGAACATTGTAGAAATATGCGCCAGTGGTCGTAATCTTCGAGACAAATCTCGGCACACCTTGCGCAACAAAGAAACTGATAAAGGTGCGTCTCGCGACATCGAAAATTAAGAAACAAAAATACAGAATTGATATGCGTGCCAGAATCACAGGGATAAGGCCGCCTAACAACCACCTAACCTACAAGGCCTGTGCAAGCTTATGTGACGTCATCGTAGTGAGACCATACTGAAAGTTGGCTTCACCCTACGCGGTTGCATTTTTTTTCATTCAACGCTGCTCTGGAGCTACTTCTTGAAATTTTAGTGCTAGCGATGAAGAGGGTTATACTTGTGTTACCTGTGTTATCTAATATTGCCGTACTTTTGAAGTATATGAGAAGTTTGACACAATCCACCTGGCATTTATTTCAATAGCAAAAATGAAGTTGCGAAGAAATTTTCGCCTTCATTCAGAGTTAATTGAATAAACAGTAAGACAGGCACAAAATTAATCTGAGAGCACATTTATTGTTGGAAGGATAGATAAAGATGAGGACGGTGGGCAGAGATATTACTCAGAATGGTGACCTTGACGACACTCGGTGTAGCTTGTCGTGAATACGAGGTCGCTTTCACGGAAGTGCTGGTCACAAAGCTATAACGTAAATATAAAAAAGCTGCTTAAGCTGGGAGCAGCGATTGCCATGAGTATATAAACGCAGCGAGCAGCTAACTCGGCTTTAAACCAGTCATTTACGCACTAGCCAAATAAAATTGTTTCCATAAGAAAATAACTTAGGTTCCAAAACAATTTTGTTCTGCAGTCAAAACAGGGCGAATGCTACTCGATTATTACTAGCTGTGCTGTCCAAATTGTGTGCTAGATATGAGCACGCCTATGCTTTAGTAAACTGTGCTAAACCAAATAGTGCCGAATAGTAGCACGAGAATTAGGAAGCAAACAAGAACGCTTTCTTACCACAGTGCACTTCATCGATAATAAGTTTTTCCACGGCACAGCCTTTGTCCACGCTGAATTTTGAGCAGAGTCCGACGGAAACTTGTACACTTGCGCTTTGGATCCATTGGCCTAGTTAGAGCGACACTTTAGCACACAACAACACCCAGACATTGTAGATACCTTGCTCAAGCGCCTATACAGCACGTATTAAGAACACAGCAAACACAGGTTGAAAACACGCACACTAAGGCCGAGTCGTTCCAGATCGCTTGGCTTGCGTACGCTCGCGCTCGGCACCGCCGATCTACCCCAGATCTCACTGTCGTGACGTAGGACTAGTGGAGAGGGGCAGTTGCGCTAGCCTTCTCTTAGTCTAGGTGGTGTTGGTATTACTGTATAAAGGGCAGTTGTTAAAGCGGGCCAGCTCTGGCGCTTTTAAGACTCGCACAAACGTGCTGACCTTGCTTTCGTTGTCCACGTAATCGACAGCGTCTTTCGTAGCGCCGTATCTTTTTTTTTTTTTGGAAATTCTGGTTGCTCTAACTCGTACGGTAAGTTTCCGAGGTGTTTTACATTGTTCGAATGATTAATAACATTTCAAATCGAGCTGTGAAGTCACTTGAAGCAACGCGCACCCAGCAACACCACCGGCGCTGACCTGACATACCGCGAATTACGTCATGATGAGCCCGGCCAATTAGGGATAGCAGCAGCGTTTGCATGGCTGGCGGACCCGCTGCTGCTTTTTTTCTTGTGAAACCGCTCTTTCTTTTTGCGTTCCTTTCTGCCATTTTTAAGTATCACAGTCTTGTTCAGCGGACAACAAACTTCAAAACGCCACACAAAACTCTTTTTTTTTTTTTTCGAAAAAAAAAAAAATGGCAGTGGCTTAGCGCTGGTTAAGCCTGGTAAATTGCGTTAACAATGGCCGCATGGCTAAGCTTGTGTGTTTTGTGGCGTAGCTTGTGTGGTTTAATAATTTGGCTATAGAGTAACACATGACACACAATGGTTACGACTGTTCTTCCGGCGATTCTTCAGCGCGCTGTCTTCGCGTGGTGGCATTGCGGCGTTCCTGAGCAGTCGTGCTCATCAGTAGCCGACGAGGTGGAAGCACTCGGAGAGCTAGAACGCAGTCGCCCAGCTTCATTTTGTGCACAACGTTTAGCACGACGTTCTTCAAGTTCTTCCACTGTCTCTTGTGCACATTGTCATTTCCTTGCCGCAGCTTGTCGCTGACACCTCTCTTTAGCAGCCTGCATAGCAAAGCAAACACGGCGAGGCCGAAACAGCGGCGAGCCATCTGTTCGGCGCGGCAGCGGCGCCGCAGCCCGACGGCGCCGCCATCTGGCGGAGCTCGGCTGAAGCGGTTGATGTTCAAGGTCAAACACGGCGTCCGCCGGAGATACGCAACGGCTCAAAACCTGGCGCAGTATTGCTATCGCAATAAACCTTTTTACGTTCCCTTTAAAGATTGAACATCATGGGCCGTTAGCGCGTAATAGGGCTTGAGGCGCACAACATGCACAATTTCTGGAGATTCGCAGCGCCGCTAGGATGCGGTCGCGCCGTCGGGAATGTCCTCGTAGTAAAATGGTGCGACTCGGCGAAGGAGTTTGTGTGGGGCGTAAAATTTTTCACTGCATACTAAATAGCTAAAAGGCGTCCATATGTACACTTGGCTTCTCGGCTTGCACTCAGTGTAGCGTCGTCGTAGATGTAGGGTCGGCATAGCTACGTTGACTGGGTTCAGCCTCTCCACTAGATGTCATTTGGTAGTGACAATGCTACAGGTTACAAACAAACAAGCAGGCAAAACACTGAAAGTCTTTATTGGGTTGACTTTAGCCCACGAAAGAACTAAGTAACTCTCTGCGGCAATGGCAGCAAGATAACTGGCTGGTCATCTTTTAACAGGTCCAGCGAAAGAATTCATGTTGAACTCGTCAGGGCTCAATTTGATATCGGGAAACAAACATCTATATATAGCTGCAAGAGCTAGGTGACTAGAACAACTTGGAACACTGCGGAAATAGGCGTGAGTGGCGGAAATTATTCGAGATACATCTAGGTGCATCTAGCATGAATGAGAAAATGATGAAGCATCGTCCCAGCGATGCTGACCGTAAACAAATAAAGAACAAAATATCTTTCTGTGTGAGACAAGTCAAATGAAAATCCGCACGCCAGAGACTGCCAGCAGCAACATATGAGTAATTACGTCTTGCGACAATATGAATGACAGTTGCTTTTATTGAAATAGAAAAGGACCATTACAGCGTCACTGAGAAGTAAGATTAACAGTCGCATTATGAGCCTATTGGTAGTTATTCGATGACACAGTCAGTCATTTCGCTCTTCTACAAGCGAACTCAGTTCTTTCACAGTCTTCGTAAAGGTTCCCCAAGGAGTGAGAGTTCACGGCATCACACAGTCCCCAGACACATGCGTTATATAGGGCTAGGAAAAGAAAACAAATTTCCCAGGAGACAAGCCAAAGGCTCGTCTGATAGGCGCAATACACACGCGAGGCGTTCAAGAGTAAACTACTAACTAAATGCAAGCACAGGACGCAGACACAAAACTGCGACAGCGCTGTAATCGCGTCTATATACAAAATGACGGGCATCTCACCCGACTGCGCGGCATCGCGAAGGCCGAAAGTGTGGCGATGCTGAAATGTGAAGCTAAGGCATGGGTCCTCGTTATGACTGAAATTGTGCTTTCCTCGAAGTCGAGAGCAAGAGCGTTCCTTGCTTTCTTTCCTGCAGACGTATTTTTTTTCTGCCGGTTGTGCTCTTTTCTTCTAAATTTCACAGGAAGAGCGCACTTTCCTGCTGCTGCTCCGCGGTAAGCATAATATGGCAACAAGGCTTTGAAAGTTATGTCGAGATGAAGCAGCGACGTCTAGAGGAGAAGGAATCACTTTTGTTTCTGATCTGCCATACACACACAGTACCTGGAAGCAATCGACTTGATATGTTGGTGGAAGAACAAAAACTAGCTTTTCCGAGTGCAATAAGATGATATTAGTCCAAAGTAGAGAAATGTTCCTTCGTCTAGGGAGTCTCAAGAAAAGCAAGGTTCAACGTTTTCAGAGTAAATAAGCACAGTTCTCATTTTTCTTAAGCCGTGTCCAATACGACGAGAACAAACGTCGTGCGCTAAGCGAATGCAATCGTACATAACAAATATGCTTAAAGTGTCCGCAGCTCTTATGAAAATTAAAAAGAAAATGACTCGCGACAATAGAACTGTGGCGGCGATACTTAAATAGTTTTTACATTCGCTTTGCTATGGTTGCTTTCCGCTTGAGCTTTTGAATTTGGCTTTGTCAAGGCATTGCACTGCTGCCGTTGCGTGGATTTATATTGTATGGGAGCTTCTAGATTGTAGAGGTAAGTGGAGACCTTCTGAGGGAGAAATGTGCTTTGGAAGAGGGGTTTGTTGTGCGATTGGGCTGTTCTGTCATAAACTTGCGTCGAATAGACTTCTGGAGGCCTCAAGTGGCTTTTTCCAAGTGGGGGTCTGGAGGATGAAGGCCTCATGATCGGTGAATGCGGATAGGGAGTGGAAGTGGATGTATCTAGGTGAGCTGTTCACTCGTGGGCTTATGTTCAATGCTGGTTTCAGCACTCTACTTGAGAGGTTTTTGTTTCACTGTGTGTACGATTTTGGCGAGTGAAGGGAACAGATCTGTCAAGAGTAGAGGAGGCTGTGTGGCTGGGCTGTTCTGGCATTGGCGTTCATTGGATGCGTGTTTTGGATAGAGGCCTCTATCCAATTTAGTCGGGGCTCAACTTCACTCGTGCACCGTAAACCATTGCTGCTGATCGTACGAGTAGAGGAATAGCTCTCGCATATGATACACGTGTGCCTAGTAGTCACAAGAGATGCTGTGACGTTTTTATTGCATCACATGCACATTGCCGCCTCTTTCAACAAATGCCGCGGCTCTCCTCCTGCTTCCGCTGGGAAGCAAGTTTTGTTTCCTCAAACCGCATTTTGAGTTCCTACCTGGCCGCAAAGTGTGTATACTGATGTGCCCGGTTGGCCAGAAGAGGGAAACATTTTGTTCTAACACTGTCGTGCCATCAACAAAGGAGTTAATCGGGAGTCCGTCTTCAAAAGGCCTCAGTGAAATGAAGAGGGAGGGAGGGAGAGAGAGAGAGGGGCTGTCTGCTACAGTGGAAGGCTTCAGATACCTTTTCGTTTTACCAAGCCACGAACGCACAGAGACACAAAATACAGCAAAAGCAACGCTCATCACCCACCACCACTCGATGCATGGGAGATGCATTGCACACAATTAGGATCTCTCACTCTCTCCTCCGCGGAGCTCATCCTTTGTTCGGTATGCAGCCATCTCCTTATTCGCGGCTCTTCCGCCATTCCTCGCCCTCTCCATAACGCTGCTCCACTCGAAGCTGGATTGCAATCCTCGCCGAGCAGAGCCTGTTTCCTGCTTGCCAACCTAGACAGCATACCCTCAGTTCAGCCTCGTTGGCGCGAGTGATCGGTTGCCAAGTAGCGGTATCAGTTGCCAAGTAGGGCACGCTTGTACGGATTGATTAGGCAGAGCGTTCTATCCACGCCGGTTGGTCTTTCATTTGCGACTGTATACCAAGGAATATGTGGGAGATATTACAAAGACATTATGAATCGGGCGAGTAGGAAAGGCAATGTACGCAGAGTCTCCGCGAGGTGACTTGGCAAACGGTAGCTATTACCGCCACCTCATCCTAACCATAAAGGCGTAGCGTAATGGTCTCCCTAATTTTTTAATGCATGCGTGATTTTGATGTTCGCCACCTTCTTTTTTTAACAGAACGGGTTTGCAGCTGCTGGTTTGTTTTTGAAGTAATAGCTTCACGACGTGAGGTAAAGCTAAGGTCACCGCGTGCTTTCAACGGTCTTCAAACAGCTTCGAGGTCAAATTGGAACATAAGGTGAGAACCACTTTGGGTAGCTATGTTCCCATCAAAGGTCTTCAAAGTTAAGTTCAAGGTCGTAGGTCAGCGTCAATGTCAAAGGCCAACTAACGTGGGAAGTAGCTTAACGCGGGAGCGGCTGCATGCCGATACACATGATCGCATGACGTTAATCTGGAGTGTATATAGAGGCGCGCCGCGCGCCTTTGCCGGAGGTATCGCTTCACACTAGGCTTAATCGAAGCTAAAGCTGCAGCCATTTTTTTTCTTCAGTGCCGCTCATAGAAGCCGGGGTTATGATTTGAAAAAGTTTGCATTGAATTGTTGGATATGCGCTACCGTCCCGGATACACCTTCATCACCGGCAACTAAAGCAAATATGGCGTAATTCGAGAACTACAATCAACAATGGCTACAGCTAGTCTTAATAGAAAAGTTTCATTTTCTGGCATAAAAACTCCTTTTTTTGTGCTTCCTATGAAGTAGAGAAAGCTGCCTTAGAAGACTCACGAAGATATTATACAGCTGCGATCAACTTTCATTAACAAAGGCGTAAAAATCTGAAGTGTTCATCGATTTCTATCAACGCTTTCACCTGCGCTTTCAAACAGGATTAAGACTCAATGATGTATGCACTGGGATGCAGCCTATGAGAAGCTGCAGCAGCACCTTCATAATGATGAAAATTACTCAAAGCATGAAACAATCAAAAAATAAACGCAACCATACAGCTGCGAAATTTCACATTCTGCAAGCCACCATAAGAAACTAGAGCAAACAGCAGGTCCTTTATAATGACAGTGGTAATGTTTGTATTGCAGCGACAATACTGCTCCCGCCGCCCTATAACCACCACGTTTAAACCAGTTCAATAAATATAATCGAAAAAAGCTTATTAATTATTATAAGGAATCGTGTTGCATGGGGGCGAAATTTTTGACAGGTAATTAAATTTGCCCCCTTTTTTTGCGCAGACACAGATCTGCGCCCTATTTGTCTTCTGGGGCTCCAGGAACCTTTAATGAACTGCAAATTCACAGCAAGTTTGCGAGGGAGCATCACGTATGTTTTTTCAGGATGCTTGCTTCTAAAAAAAGAATAAAAGCAGAGAAATAGTTGATGACGAAGAAATTGCCTCTCGCCCTATGACCGTCTCAAAAAAAGCAGACGAAGAGCGCATACGTCATTTTTATTTGCATACATAAATGTTTGTAGCAGCTAAGAAACAAAATTCACGCGCCTTTGCAGCAACGCCACCAAACTGCCGTGCGAGCTTGCTCTTGACACGCAAAAGAAGCGGAGAGGAAAAACTGCTGATAAACGGAAAGACATGTGCATGTATGGTCGTTGAGGGGGTGGAAGGAGGCGCTTGTAATCAAGTAATGACGCAATAAACGCAGAAGTTGCTTTTATTTTTATGGGAGGTCTCTCCTTTCCAGAGCGCCTTATTGTCCAAGCTTGATTAACTGAGGGGATTTGCTTGCAGTATCCTTTCATCTGGCACAGAATAACTGAAATAAAAGGAAGAGCGACTCAAAAACCTGCTCTGACATCCGCCTAGCTCTGAAAGAGCCCTTAGCTGTCCGAAACGCCGTATATTCCATGCGATGTTCAGAAAATATGTCATATCCTTTAGTAGAGCCGCTGTAACACGGTAAATAAGGATTTGTGGCAGTCGCTCTCTAGCGGCAACTACATATCGCTTGTGCCGTAGCGTTGTACAATGAAAAACACGCGACTGCAAGGTGGTCCACACATGCTTCCACTGCTATGTCTAGCACCTCTCCACCTAGTTAAACCAAATCTCTAGCCAGGATAGAATGTCTCTCTCTATGCCCCGTCGCGGTGGCTCAGGCTGCTGAATCCAAGGACGCGGGATCAAATTCCGGCAACGGCGGTCGCTTTTCGATGGAGGTGAAAAGCAAGGCGATTGCGTTCTGTGCGATATGAGTACACGTCAAGAACGTCACGCAGTTCAAATTTCCGGGGCCATCCACTACGGCCTGCCTTATAGCCTGATTATGCTTGGGATGTAAATTCTAAACAAGAACAAACTATCTCCTTTGTCTACGCGACGCAGAGGGCTCCTTCGGTGCGTCCACGTATCACCATGGCAAGTAAGCCCCTCCGAGGCGACAAATCGGCAGGCGTCACTTTACTGCCATTGTACTGCTCAACTCATAAGACAAAAAGTGAGATTATCCCAGCTTTTGGCTGCGACAGCCTCTAAGGCCTACTCCAAACGGCGCCAGTTGCGAAAGCAGTGTCTGGCGGTTTTCGGTAGCGCCCTCTGGAATCCCGACCCTGCGAGAGGCAGAAAAAATGAGAGAAATAGGAGTGTGCAACTAGACAGTGACGGCTAAGCAATATATGTAGCCGATACTTCACACACGACGGCCGGGGTTCATTTTGCTTCCTGTTATATACGGACGACCGGTGGGAGATAATTACTTCACAATGGTCGGCCTAGTAACGGTTTTCTTTCCTTAATGCTTCTAGACTACGCCGTCACCGCCACCCCCGCGTTGATCACCACGTCATCTTCGATGCCGCTGCCGCTTATCGACACTGGAGCAACGTAACAGCTGTAGATAGCTGCACGTAGCTATTGTCTACCGCTTCAAAGCGCAGGAGAGTAAGCAAAGATAAAGAAGATATAGACGGAGCCATCGGATAACCCACTGCTTAATTCTGCTCTTTTATAATGCACATCATTTTTGTTCTTCCCATGCGTTTAAATGTCGGAGTGAATGCTTTCCGAGACCTCTCTAAGATTCTTTTGTTGCTGGGGCAATGAGGCGCTGCACACTGAGGTGACTGCCCTGACAAGATTTTATTGAAAGGTGCATAATGAATGTGCTTTCATGCCTACGGTTCGTGTTTTGCACTCATTGCACTTTATATGGCGGCGGTCGCCATTAATTCTGACCCGCGACACCGCTGGCACCATGGATTGAGTGGGTCTGTCGCTCTTTGTATCCATCTGCTAAATGCACGTTAGAAGTCCTTTATTCAATAAATCATATTCGTTTTTTTTTCTATGTTGCCTCACATGTACTACTTTGCACGCATTCGCATGCCACCCTATGAAGTGAAGGACCGTCGAACATTGACACCCATGGGGGCATCTGTTATGCATGATATCGTCCACTGCTTCAGTGGTGTGTAGGAGGGCGGTACTTATTGCGTATTATGTTTTCTGTTAAAAAAGGTGCACACTATGCTTAGTGAAGAACAGGCTCAGCGCCGCTCTTGGCCGGGATGTATTTCAACTTTTGAAGGCATCTTTGAGATAAGGTGCAAAAATAGTTAACTACGAACGTCTCAAACGGCGAAGAAATACTTTCGGCTGCCGGCAATCATTAAAGATAAGCCTAGTTGCACCTGATGTCACAAAGTGTTTAAAGCATGGGCCGCCTGTTTCGAGCATAATCAAATAAACACTCAGTTTTATGCACCATCATGACTCTGTTAAATAATCATTGGCCCGATGCTTAGTTGCATAACTATCCCGGCAGCACGAACGTCGGCCCAATATTATAGTGTTTTGTTGGTCGTGTACTGGTACTAAAAGGTGCCAGATTCTGCCAATATGACACCAGTGTTGGGCCAATGGTTTTTTTCACAGTGGAAAGACAGCCAAATTGAAGCCCCTAAAAAAAAAACGAGTTTCCGCATAAGTGATGTAAGTAATGTAAGTAATTGTAACACAGCAGTGAAATCATTTATTGCTGATTGGTGGCCAGAAAAGAATAAGCATATCCACTCCTCCTCCAACCAAATTGCTCTACAATGGCTTTGAAGCCAAATCCCTGGCTGTCTCAGCTGGACGTAGTTTAATACTTCCCATGAATCATTCCGGAAGAACTTACATCCATCTTGTGTTAGAAAGTAACAACGCCACGCGTTAGTGGCTTTGAGTATTATTGAATAAACATTAGAAAGCTCAACGCCATTATTGCTCGCAACTTCTTTGAAGAAATCACCGTATTGCTTCTCGGAGAAGACGAAAAAAAAATCCACCCCGTCGCTTTGCAGTTGTCTTACGACCAACCGCTTTTTTCCGTGAGGTGTAGGGAAGCTAACCTTGTTAAATTCGCGCAGTTTAGAAGGAAGGGCGTGCAGGAGAGCGAAGAGGGAAGAAAGCCCCATCCTTTCCAGACTCTGTCTGAAAACATGATGGATGATGCGGAAAAGTACGGCAGTGGTATTGTAGCGGCTTTGCTACGATGCCGCGTGGCGGAAGGCCAAGCGGACCATTTGCGGCAATGCTGAAATAAATGAAAGCACAGCGAATGTGTACGTGTAACTAGAAATAGAAGTCGGGAAACTTTTTTCATTCTTGCTTTCGTCGATGTTTTTCGAGTTGTCGCGGTGCCGGCTGCGGCGATGCGGGCATCCTGGACGTTCACTTCACCGACCAATCCACTGATATGTCCCTTATGTTTCGCTCCTGCCTTACTGTTACGCTCCGAAACGGTAAGGTACATTGTTTAGGCTCATAGCTGGGGCAGCGTGGTTGAATAATTATGTGTTTTTTTAGTTAGATAAGGTATCTCTTCACACGGGTCTAGGAAATCGGATCAGCGAGAAGCACTGCAAAAATGACGCCTTATCTACATAATAAGCAAAGGAAGGTACAAGTGGCGCCTCCAAAATGAAAGAAAAAGCTACAGGCTCCAATAATACGCATTTTGTATTCATAATACATTTCATAGCGTGCCCTGCGCTCACTAGCGTCCATATTTAGCCTATTTGCTGATAATTTTATTCTGACCATTAAAACAACTCGCACTAAAAATCATGACTTCTGACAATATAGCCCCCTTTTCATTGTGTCTTTAGCACTCGCGCGTGACGCATAGGTGCGATTATCAAGCACTTGCGCTGTTTAGTTTCTAAGGCCTTCATTATCTCAGGCAGCCGTAATATACATATCAGTGTCGATATTATTGAGGATATTGTACTCAGCCTAACATAGGCCGAAGGCGAAAAAATGTCAAAGCAGGCACGGAATGCCTGATTGTCTTGAGTTCTGCCTTTAAACTCATTGGAGCAAGCGCAAATAGTGTCTATGACTATTAGTAAAAAGGCACTGCGCACTCGACAAGAAATTCATAGAGCAACCTGGAGTATTAGACAGGCGCATGTGCTTACGAACTGCGCAAAAAACTTGCCCTAAAGAAAAAAAAAACACCGGTGCATTAGCTATGCAAATGATGCTCTCGACTCGCACTGCACAGCGTCTGAAAGTGCTTCTCTTGCTCTAAAAACGGTACATGAGTTGCTTTCGCGGCACGGAATATTTCTTAACATGTTTTTGGTTGGTTTCTGGGGTTTAACGTCCCAAAGCAACTCAGGCTATGAGAGACGCCGTAGTGGAGGACTCCGGAAATTTCGACCACCTGGGGTTCTCTAACGTGCACTGACATCGCACAGCACACGGGCGCCTTGCTTTTCGCCTCCATCGAAAAGCTGCCGCCGAGGCCGGGATTCGATCCCGCGTCCTTGGGAACAGTAGTCGGGCGCCGTAACCACTGCGCCACCCCGGCGGGGCTTAGCATGTTTTTCCCATTCTCGCTCTCTGCATATTCAGTTGCGTTTCTTTTTTTTAGCCTCGCGGATCAGTTCTCTTAATTTCCTTCTCCATCCGCACCGTTTATTACTTCAAACTACACACCGCCCAGATGTCCGTAAATATAACCAATGTATGCTTTGTCCAACACTAAATCGATTAAAGACTAAATGGTGCTCAGCAGAAGCCAGGATCTCGGCCGCAGTGCCCTTTTGCTGGGGGAGGCAGCGGACACGTGTTGGAGGCTCGATATAGCCCGATCGAAATTTGATACAAGCACTGTGAGATCACTGTGAGAGCATTAGTGACCATCTCGTCCTTGCTTTTCTTTTTTTCACCGTTTTGCAAAAGAAAACGCATAATTCTCGCGCAAGTGCGTTTGGAACTGATTGTATGTTCATTTGGAAAACATGCAAGCACGAATGCAGCGATGGAGTTTAAAGCATAGCAAGCTTAGTGCAGTTGAATAGCGCTTGCCTTATACAATCAAAGTTCCAATGCAGTTTTAAATGAGTATTAAAAAAAATGTCATATCTCACACCGGTGCAAATGGTTTTATTTCTTTTATTCCAATGATGAAGGAGCAAACACTGCGGTAACCAAAAACAAATTCATGCCTAAAAATTTTGTTTTCCGAAATCTCAAATACTGTCCACGGCTTCAGGGAACAAAAAAAAAATAGACTGGATAGCAATCCTAGGAACTTTTCTATGACTGAAAAAATTTAGAACAGGTCCCCAAAGCTTCAGCGAGCCAAGAATATGACTTTCCCCTGCGCAACCTGGACACCGACCGATGAATTATAGAATAAGAGGTTTCCCAACTTACTAGATATAAACATGTTCTCATCTGCAGCAAAAAGCTTTTGATACTGTAGAAAAACAAGCTGAGCCTAACAAAGAAACAAATATAAAAAGCGTCGAGCATAAATTTTTATGAAAATAGTTGTGTCGTCGTCATAAATGACGCGGGAGAGAATTTGGGTTGCTTCTGCTGCTGTTGGTGTTGCTGCTGCTTCTGTTTTCTCAGTAACCACTCCTGCGCCTTGTGTTCAAATAGGCACTGTTTGCTTTGATCTAATGCGCACGTGTTCTGTACGTTGACGCAAGCACACTTTTTCGCAACAATCCAGCGGGTCAAAACCTAACCTGCAAATATAGGTAAGTTAAATATTTAATTTATTTCTCAATTGAAGCGCACTTGGTAATGATTTCTTTATTAGCAAAAGGTGATTGATTTGTGCCTCTGAACTGCTGTCTCGGGAAACCCCACACTAACCTACCCTGTTCCCTTGCTGACGTCTCATTTCTACGGAAACCAATCGACGCAAACTGATTAAACCTAGCGGCTCGGTAAGTCTGGAAGCACTGCAATGTTGTGGCACAATTTATCGCTAAAATATGGCGGTGCGTGCCTCTTAGATAGCAAAAGCTTTGTGCACCTTTCGCTTTCCGTGAACCCCGGGCCAGAGCTCAGCGCCGGTCATTGTAGTTTGCGTTGGGCCCTGAAGCGCGTGCCACACGATAAAAGCGGAGTTAAAAGGTGCAGTATCTGTACTTTTTCGCTCTCATTTTGCTGGGTTTTCGTCCTAGATGTTGTTACATATAAGTATTTGTAATCTTGTGTCTATGTGATGATGAAGCGTTCCTACAATACACCCCGCTCACTGATATAAATTTCGTGGGTCACGATGTAATGAGCATTTGCTTCTCCTATTCGGCCACCTGGCAAATGAAGCTGTGGCGATTGAAAACGGCATAGGTAGACATTAGGCTTAGTAACAAAATCGTGTTTGATTTGAAGTTTAAAAGTTTGTGGTGTAGCGTTTTCGACTTTAAAATTTACAGCCGTTGTGTTGAAGCAGCAAGGGTGTTATAATATTTTATAACATTTTCCTGAGAATAAAAAAGTTATATTTACATTATATTTGCTGCGGATTCGCAGGATCCGGGACGAACTGCAGCCTGAAGTCGACCAGCGGTGTACTGTGCAGTTTTTGGGGATTTTCATCTTCTCTAAGCGAGAGTAAGTTTGTTTCGTGTATGTTTTATCATAGAATTAGTTTTTCACTAAGTGTTGTATATATTTGTTATACGTATTTCAGGAAGTTGCGTAGCGATTGGCTGCTTACATCATGTATCGCCATTCTTGCCGCTTCCAACTGGGGAACCTACGAAGGCAATGGCTGTCTTTCGTGTTTTCTTAAGAATACTGGAAGGCCCTACTCCGAACAGCAGCGTTCACGGTCGAGTAGGCCGGCGGCAACGCTGGCTCCCTCTTCAGAAGTAAGCTGGAGATAGCCACCATACCAGATATCCATTTACGTCAAGGCAACTACAGCTGCAAGCCATTTAATCAAATTCAAATGCTCGCTGGAAACTATCGCAAAGTGATTTCCTTACTATTTATATATTTTTTGGTTTTTCGTGAAAGTGACTTCAACACAGGTTTAGTTCGGCTTTCAGGTGCCCCAGTCCTTTCTGCAGATGCCAAGAATAGATCCGGAAGCTGCGCCGGGTCTTGCCAGTAGACCTCTCGAAAAATGAAACTCGTTAATCTGTTTGTAGCACGTTTGTCGCACGCATTTCGCGAACTGCATCGAAAATGTCCACGACCGTACAGACGAGGGACGTTAGAGGTGCATGAAAGGATGGTAAATTTCTTGAAGAAACAGCTTTCGCTTATTAGTAATGTTACTATTCAATACCGGATATTCCACAGTCGTATACAGCAGCCAGAGGGAAACAATCTCTGAGTGCATTGCTCCCTTTTGAAACTTGGCAAATTTCGGCAATTTCACGAGTGAGGAATAGTAGATACGGGACAGATTCCTTACTGGGATTCCATCGACACCTATCGAAGAAAGACTTTTCTTTGAAAGAGCAAGCATACCATCATTGTGTCTGATGGAATTGCGCCGCATAGCTAGCAGATGGCTTGATAACCACTGGAAGCCCAACTATCCTTTCACCACTATCAGCGAGTAGTGGCGCCAATACTTGCTTCAAACAATGCGTTTAGTAAGAAGTGACCACGTTCTGGGCAAATATATCATTTGGAGCTTCGAGGGTCAGTCCGACCACAAGCTCTCCTGCAGTGTTATGATTTGGTTTCTAACTTCCTCACCTCGCTATTCAGCACAAGAAGAGATTTGTGGGATTTGAGGTAAAATCAGGCTTTTTCGAGTCGCCTGCAAGCAACGATACATGAAGTATACGATTGTATCACGTACCCAGAAGAAGAGATACCCTTTGAAAACCAAAACGTTCAGAACAAGAACGATACATTTATTGGATTCAGGCTGTTGTTTGACGAGCGAAAATAATGCTTGAGGTGCTGGACTGTCAGCAGCGGTCCCAGTTGAGAGGTCCCTAGAAAACTCACCCTCGCCAAGTAACTTTCGCACCCCAAAATCGCACTTCAGCGTTAAGGGATTTCCCACATCGGACGTAGACGTCAGTAGAAAAAAGTGATAATCGTTAACAACATAGATGCGCATTGACCAAGGACTCAGCACTTCTAAAACTTCGTAAGTGTGTCTTCGCATCATTCTCCCGAAATCCGATATCAGAGTGTGCAAGGCGCCCGTCTCCCGCCGTCTACAACTGCCTTCATAACTAAGTGTTTCAACATAGTCACCTCACAGTGACGTGATTGATTTTTCGTTTGGATGTCAAGGAGAGCAGTCGCCCATAAGTTCCGAAGTGTAGTCCTACCTGTGACAGTTTATAATCGATGGCAACTATGCCAACAGACAGTAGTACTGTAGTAATGCTATTAACGGAAAGGCAACCAAGTGCAGAAACTCGACCTAATCTCGGCCAGCATTAGATGAGCGCTAGGGCTAAAAGTGCTCTGAATGTGCTGATTCTTCTCGCCGCGGGCTCGTGGTTTCCCTCGGAGGCGCCTCGCCAACACAGCCGCCACCTCACTGTTAAGTGGACAGACGTACGTGCGTCTCTATTTGCGTGTCCTGGGTATGCAGTTAATTTATCTCATTAATTTTCTCCAAAAGAGGAAATATAAGGGTCATATCATATTTAGTGTGCTTGATAAAAAAATTTAAATTATTTTCTTTGGATAGCATAAAGTGAGGGCAGGTTTTTCCATTCTCCTTAAAGTCGCGCGGCGTATCCTTGTTGGTACTATGTAACATATAAACCTCCTTCCTTCCTCGACTCTTTCACTTTTCCGAAGAAGGAGAGTAAATGTTGAATCGTTAGTTTTGGTTTCTATTTCAGTTAGTTGGATTGCCTTCTTACTAGCCTCTGTATGTACGTAATGGTTATCTGGATACGTTTATGTCATGTGCATGTTCCAATCAATACACCACATCTCCTAAAATAAACTGCTTTGTACGCGATATGTCAGGCATTAGATTATTTGGCCATCTGGGCCAGTACAATACAAGCCCAACGCAGTCGGATCTCTTTATTTCTCGCCTTCGCTCAGACAGATATGGCGACCGAGAACTGAGCATGAAATCCTAGGACTCCATGATAGATCTCGCTAGCGTTTCCACCGTTCCATCTGTGCCGACGTGTCACATTGCATCAGATATTGAGGCACATCTTTGGCCGCCTTCCATTCTGCTGTTTTGCTCACTTTTTGGCACTGCAGCCTCCGCGCCTGTGTCTTCCAGTTTCAGGAGCACTTGCTGCAGCGGCATATCCGCTGCAGGAAAACAAGTCCTTGTATTATATTTCTACCCTGTCTCCTGCCGTCGCCCAGTAATTAGCGGACATCATTTCGCCGGATATGACCCACGCCTTCGATGCGTTGACGGCGGTTATTGTCGAGCGCAAGACAACGTCAAAGCGCAGAAGACTTCAACAGCCCTGCCGCATGCACCAGAACTAGGCAGCCTCGAGACAGTGCTGCGTGTGTTTTTTCTCCAGTGCCCTCCACAGAGCATGGTCGTCATCCTCGAAGCCAAGGGTGATATGCTGCTGCAGAAGCTCGCCGAACCCTCGTACCAAGTTGTGGATCTTTCACGCTGTGCTCCGCCTTCAGCTCCTACCACAGCCTCCCTGCTTGCAAGCATAAAAGACCGTCTTGACGCTCTCACTAGGCGGCTCTATGTCCTCGCACGATTGTTACGCCATTGTCCTCCTAGATGCATTTCACGCCGTCACCTCCTTCCGGAGCTCCAACCATCCGAAGCCCGGGAAGGTGTGTCCCTTTCGGCTGTGTTAGTACCACCGTACTTTTAGCAGTTTGGCCGCAAGTGCATCCATCATTGCTTTTGGTCAGAAAATGCAAGTGCTATCGGTGGATGGAGAAGCCGCCAATTCTATGCTTTAGACAAAGTAACTGTTGCTCGTTTTCATATCGACATAGAAGCAAAGGTCAGCGTCATAACGGCGTCTTAGCTACATTGCCGTCACTGAAAACAGACCTCCCCACTCCTCGCGATAAACAGCCCTCCATTTCCGCATACGACCAATATTGGTCTTTCATGCTTTACCCTCGATGGCGTCGATCCTTTTTCTGGATATTATATATTGGGTACACATTGGAAGCGGCTCTCAGTGCTGTCTTGCTCAATATATTCAGCCTTAAGGCTCACATTCATGGCCATCGTCTGATATATCTCAGTAAGGACCTCGTTGTCAATGCATACTTTGCGCCGCTAGGGTGACGGGGCTTCCACGAATTAGCCCCGTTTCAAAGCACGCGCAAATCTTCATTGAATTTCTCAACATTCCTAGGCGGGCATCAGACAGTCACCAGGAAAGCACCTGATCACACACACCATCGTGACCTCTGGACCCCAATCTTCACTCGCCGCCGCGACCTTCCTGTATAACGCCTCGCTATCTCTCGGCTTGCATTTCAGCAGACGTCTGAACTCAGTATTGCATGTTCTTCCTCCAGTAAACAGGGCGTCATCCTTTAATATGGTGCCAGAAAAATATTGCGGTGACTACACACCATATGGAGGTTACCCTTGCCGTCAAAGCCCACGTCTTTCCAGACCACTACCCGCTCCATCACATATGTGCCTTCCCATTAAATTTGACTGCATGCACGATCTTCTCTAAGATGGACATATTCAGAACTTACCATCAAATTTTTATGGAGACCACTGCATGCTTCTCCAAATACGGTTATTACCACACGATTCAGCCTTTTCGAGCATGTGAGGCGGTTTTATATTGCGCAACGCTACAAAGACATTAAGCGAAGTATCGACGAGATCAAGCGAGGTCTCAACTTAGTATTCGCCCACCTGGATGACCTTGTAGCAAGCTACTCCGGTACTGAGCATGAACCCCACTTCTCGCTCTCTTCCTCAGGCTTAGTGATAAATTCATCATCATCATCATCAGCCTGATTATACCCACTGCAGGGCGAAGGCCTCTCCCATATTTCTCCACTTAACCCGGTTCTGTGCTAGCTGCATCCACTTGACCCCTGCGAACTTCTTAATCTCATCTGCCCACCTAACTTTCTGCCGCCCCCTGCTACGCTTTCCTTCCCTTGGAATCCAGTTTGTTACCCTCAGCGACCATCGGTTATCCTCTCTTCGCACTACATGTCCTGCCCATGTCCATTTCTTCTTCTTAATTTCTACTAGAATGTCGGTAACTTGAGTTATTTCTCTGACCCACTCTGCACGCTTTTTATCTCTTAATGTTACCCCTACCATTTTTCGTTCCATAGCCCTCTGGGTTGTCCTCAACTTAAGTAGAACTCTCTTGGTTAGCCTCCACGTTTCAGCCCCATAGGTGAGTACAGGTAAGATGCAACTGTTGTATACTTTCCTCTTGAGCGATACCGGTAAGCTGCTAGTCATAATCTGCGAGTGCTTGCCAAATGCGCTCCATCCCAATCGTATTCTTCTTGTTATTTCCTTTTCGTGGTCCGGGTCTGCGGTTACTACCTGTCCTAAGTAGACATATTCGCCTACTACTTCCAGTATTTCGCTACCTAATGTAAACTGCTGTTCCTTCCCGAGGCTGTTGTACATTACCTTAGTCTTCTGCATATTGATTTTCAAGCCTACCTTTCTACTTTTCCTGTCTAGGTCATCAATCATTATTTGCAGTTCATCCCCCGATTTGCTTAGCAAGGCAATGTCATCAGCAAATCGCAGATTACAGAGGTATTCTCCATCTATCCTTATCCCTAACTGCTCCCATTCCAAGTCTCTGAATACTTCCTCTAAACAAGCTGTGAATAGTACTGGGGAGATTGTGTCTCCTTGCCTAACACCTCTCTTTATGGGAATTTTGTTACTTTCTTTATGCAGAACTATGGTTGCTGTGCAGCCGCTATATATATCTTCCAGCACTTTCACGTATGGCTCGTCTACCCCCTGATTTCGCAATGCCTGCATCACCGCCGAGGTTTCAACTGAGTCAAATGCTTTTTCGTAATCAATGAATGCTAAGTATAAGGGCTGGTTATATTCCGAGCATTTTTCTATCACCTGATTGATGGTATGGATATGATCGATAGTAGAGTACCGTTTCCGAAACCCTGCTTGATCCTTTGCTTGACTGCAATCTAAGGTTGTCCTGATTCTATTAGCGATTACCTTAGTAAATACCTTATACGTAACAGACAGTAAGTTGATTGGTCTGTAATTTTTAAGGTCCTTAGAGTCCCCTTTCTTGTGAATGAGAATAATGTTTGCATTCTTCCATGGTTCCGGTACCGTCGATGACACCAGGCACTGCGTATACAGGGTGGCCAGGTTTTCTAGCACGATATCCCCCCGTCCTTCAGCAAATCTGTAGTTATCTGATCCTCTCCAGCTGATTTCCCCCTTTTCATAGTTTCTAGTGCCTTCTTGACCTCGTCCTTCGTCACTGGTGGAACATCTGACTGTTTTTCCCTACCGCCAATCTCATTACGGTCCTGACTACTTTGGCTACTGTAGAGATCTGTATAGAACTCCTCGGCTACTTTGACTATCTTTGATCCTAATCAAACCACCTAAGTGCCTCTTTAATATTGCTATAGTCAATCCACAAGATATCAGCAAAGTCAAATCAATTGAATATTTCCACCTGACCGAGCGCAATGCTGAGCCTCCTTGCGGGGTCTACGATGTGCGGCCACCTGTTATAAAATTGTCGTATTTTACGCTGGGCACGGCTTTCATGTATCCGGGTGAGTTGCCTGGTAGCGGCAAAAAGCAAAAACTTTACGCTTTACGGATATGAATAACAACAATGCTCTGCCTGCTGCCTCGGCTCGATAAAGTGTGCATGGTTCAAGTTATGTTTGCGGTTCGCACCACAGTGTCCCCGAAAAAAAAGTGCTAGGAGGTCTAAACTAATAATGGTTGGGATGTTAGCAACGACAGAATAACGAGCGCAATAACTTGCGTTGGTCGCGAGGTTAGAAACAAATATGAGCACATCATTGAATTTCCAATGCCACTTGCTGAATTTCACGAGTCACGGGGTTGCGTTAAAGACCCCGTTGTGTCGGCGTAGCACGCATGTGAGTGAAAAATCACGATTATGGCTTGGCTGGCCTGTTTGGCAGTTCCCATCGCCAAGTCATCTGTCTCTTATTCAGGAAGTACCAGGTTCGGTTAGATCACCGGTAGCGCCAGGCAGCCACCGGTTTTACAATGGGTACTAGATTTCCCCGGCTCGTTGTACAGGTGTTCGGGAAAGAGGCCACAAACCCAAAAAATGCGGTATAATCTGGGCTACGCCTATATCATTTCACTGCTGCAATGCATACGTGCTGGACAATGATTTGTCGGCATAAACAAAGTACAAATTATTAGGAAACCAGTACTCTTATTCGTACGCGTCGTCCTGTACTGTCGCGAAGGACAGCGAGTAGCGGAATGTGATTTAATTTCATTTGTTTACCTTGAAAACCCCCTAGGTGTATTACATTAGGGGTGGTAGAATACTACAACAAAATTCTTCATACATGATGCGCGGCAACCCTTTGTCGGGACATCAAGGGACACTTGATGCCAACGAGGGGGTGGGGAAGAATGTTCCAGTCGGCTGCTGTTCTCGGAAATAATGATATTGAAAATGTTTTAGTACGAGCGCGTGGACGTGAAGCTTGACGAGAATGGCCAGTACGATAAGAAAAGCGTGAAGAAGGTGCGCAGATGTAGGGTTCCTGATGAAGTGCAGTATAGAAAACTTGTGATAAAGACAGAGACTGGCGATGCGGCGGATGAGTGAAAGATGCTGTAGATCTGAGTGTTTTTTAAACGTGAAATGCTAACATTGCATGGGTAGTATGAATGTGTGAATCTAGTAGCTCTGTTTTATATCATTTCGAGGGCATTTGCAATGTGTAATTGATGGGGATTCTAAGCTGCAGATGTATATTCTAATTTCTGTCGGAACAATGTTGTGTAAGCAAGTTGTCTTACATGAGGAGGGGTACTACGGAGGTGACGCTTTAAGAAACCTAATTTCCAATGCCGCTTGCTGAATTTCACAAGTAACGAGGTAGAGTTAAATACCCCGTTGTGTCCGCGTAGCATGCATTTGAATGAAAAATCACGGTTATGGCTTGGCTGGCGTTGTTTGCCAGTTCACATCGCCAAGTCATCTGTCTCTCATTCAGGAAAGGCAGATGACTGAAGTGACACACATAGTTCATGGCTGTTACATTGATGTAACGTGCAAAGATCTAATCAATGCAAGATGTATTCTGGGTAACGGTTTTAAGTGGGTATTAACAATAACCTAGCTTATAGCGCCTCAGCACCATATAGGTGGCAGTTAAGGGGGAGCATATGCGAAACAAAAAAGGTCGTTCAAGCACAAGAACCTGATGATCGCAGTATACTGCTACTTTTTGGGCGCACTAACCCTAGTCCACGTACTCATGTTCTTACGGCTTGGTGATTCAAACGGAGCTCTATGAGTATATATGTCAGGCTGCCCCGCTTCATGTTATTCAGCATGTGGGATTTTAAAGACGGAAAATAAGGCGTTAGTGATTAGGCGGGGGAAACGTATGTACGCATACCTTCTTTCAACTTTCAACCAGGTACCAACTATATTGCTTAATACGCGAGTGTAGTGATTTAAAGCGAAATCTTTAGAGGTGCAGTTCTTCAGAAACTCCAATGTCGGCATTGCCAGCATTGGCCTTGTGAGCGAAAAATAAGTTTCGCCTCTGGCATGTGGTAGTTGGCAGGTGCATGACAGGCACTGATTGATCATCTGGTTATGGGACGTTTCGAGGTCACATAGTATGGTCAAGTAGGGAGGAGGAGTTGCCCAAGAGACATTTGAAATCGACACGAGAATCGAATTGCCTGGGACCTTTTGACACAAGGTAAGACACTAAGGCGTGTTCGTACGACTTGGCTTAATGGGTGCTTATTGTAAACGTCTGGTGGACGTTCACATAATGTGGCCCTTTACGACTTTACACTAGTGATCATGTAAGAGATAAGAAAAGCATAAGTTCAGAAAAACTGGAGCTCCTAGCGCCATACCATTAAAATCAAACTTAACTAATCTTCAGTATCAATAACGTGGTTTTATCTATATAACTTTTATATCCTTGCTGTAGTTCTCATCCGGTTCGCGATTAGCTGCAGCCGCACTAACATTCATACGCTGCAAATCTTACCGCCACACTTCATTCTTTTGAAGGCAGGCTTCACCTCATCCTCGACCCTTAAGCAGTGAAGCCAGCTTTGACGAAGGGTATTAAGGACGGCGTCAAAAAAAATTTTAAGGTCGATTACGATACTCCCTAACGCGAACTTTGAGCGTAGCTCTGGCGATCGTCTTCTGCTTCGGCGGCGCGAAATGCAAGGATCGTTTCTGAGGCTTCGCCTAGTTTGTGATTCGGTGGGGCGAACGGTAATGCCTTCTAGGAGCGGCGCTTAGCTGCGGCTTCGGTGGCGTGCACGTCTGGATTCTGACGTCGACGGCGCTTCCCTCAGTTGTCACTCACTCTTCTTCATGGAAGGCAACGCTGCGAGTGTTGTCACTGGCACGGATAAACTGTCATGCAAACTATCGCATGCGGCAGCTTTTGCCTTCATACTCTTTGGCATATGAAAGCTAACAGTCCTGAAATTTTCTCAAAAAGCGAAAGCGAACTCGAAGGGAAAGCGTGGTAGCGGCAGCCAAACAGAAAGGGACAAAGGAAGCATCTAGAGTGTTGCTGGAGGCATCGGCGAGCACCGCACTCTGCCCCGTGGGCTGTCTAGACTGCCCGATGATCGAGAGGCACAGACCTTGCGGTTCTTTTTCTCCTTCCGAAAACTTCTCTGTGGATCGTGACTCGCTCGTAGCTCCCGAGTCTCTTTCGCTCGGCTACACCGGTACCGACGGTGACGCAGTCGGTGACGCAGTCGGTGCTGGTGTGCTTTCTTGAAGCCCAAGATTATTTCATCGGGGCCGCATTCGACAATACATTTATATGCGTGATGTTTTGCGGCACATGTTGCTGTTGTTTCTGTAACCTTGGTTTAACCCGAACTTGGGTTTTGAACAACCAGACTATTAAGCTATCGTAAAAACACAGGAGCGCGATGAACATTTTGAATGCAGTAATAGCAGCTTCAAAAGGGGTGCAAACCTGTAAATTTTGTTTCAGCACGCGACCATCATTTTTTATGCTGGCTTATCGGACTTCGCGATCCATCTGGCCATCTGGCGCTCTGGGCATTACGCCTGCAAGAATAAAATTTTGGTGTCGTGTACAAAAGTGGGCGACATCGCATTGATGCAGACTGCTTGTCACGCCACCAACTGCCGACTTTAGCCAACGATGAAGACGGCTTTGAAGAATGTTTAGCCTCGTTCTTGGCGAGTTTTCCCCAGTACGGAGACTCTTAGGCGAGAGCAACGCAGCGACCTCTCACTGCAGCCTCTTATAGAAGAGGAAGAAGGCAGAGCAGATTCATCGCTATTTATTATCAAAGATGGTATTTCGTTCAAGGAGAACTACTCAGTCGACAGTACTGCCCTGCTTTTCGTCGTCCCGAAAAAGTATCCGCGCGCAAGCTTTACACGCTTTGCACGCCATAGCATCCGGACATCTTGGCTTCTCTCGTATCCTGCGCTGAATTCGCCAGCGTCAGTAGATTGCAATGTGTGAAAAATGCCAACGACTTAAGGCACGCACCACCTCGCCGTCCAGTCCTTTACAACCTGTCAAACCAACTGCTTCACCCTTTGAAAAAGTTGGAATTGACCTTCTTAGTCGTTTATCAAAGTCTTTAATGGACCGCCGCTGGTTTTTTGCTTGCGTAGACTATCTCACAAGATAAGCGGAGACCGCTGCTCTCGTTGCTGCGAAGGCTGCTGCTGTTGTTTCGTTCCTTCTACACTCATATTCTTCCCATGGCGCACCCACCCGGCGTTATAATAAGTGATAGTGGACAGAAATGTACTGATGATGTCGTGGAAGGAATGATCCGACTGTGTGGATCAGGCTACTCACTCTCCACACCGTATTAACCGTAGACGAACTGTCTCACCGAGCGCACTAACCACACCCTAAACATTATGTTGTCCATGTATGTCTCGCCTTACCATCAAAACTACGGCGAAGTGCTACAGTATGCCACTTAAGCTTATAACACAGCATATCATGAGGTTACCAGGTATTCCCCTTTCTATTTGCTATATGCCGGAACAGCCGGCATTTTTCTCGATACCATTTTCCCGTTTTCCCCCAACGAGAACGCGTCCGTCGCCCAGATACTATGGCATGCCGATGAGGCCCGTAGTACAGCCCGCTTACGCACACTGGCCTCTCAAATCAGCACGAAAGATTACAAAGACCTGGGTCATCGTGCTTACTCTCCTGGAGATTTCATCTGGATTTGGACGTCTATCCACAAGCGAGGATTGTATCCGAAATTTCTGTACAATTACGACGGCCCCTTCGTCGTGTTGGACTGGCTGAATGGCATGATAGACGGCCAAAGTTACGACTGATAACCGCCGTTCTAGCAAGACGCAAGTCGTTCATGTGGCACGCCTGAAACGCTGCCATCGTCAATCTGCCTAATTTTCTCGAGGACGAGAATCGTCTTCCTCGAAGAAATTGCTGCCCCTGAGGAGCTTAATAATTATCGTCCCGTTATTAATTAACGAACTATTATTTTTTATAATAACTATAATAATACTTGGTTCAGAAGAAAGGAAACGCGCAATGCCTTCGAAATTTAACGCGCATTTACATCACACAGCACACGGATGCCTTTCCGTTTCGCCTCCATCAAAATGCATATATTATTATTACCCACACTGCAATTGGATTAAGCTCTTATGGAGCATATATCGATAGCGTGGCTGCTGCATACACAAATGAAAGCCGCGTGTTTCGAGAACACTGCACTGCCATCTCTCTACCACTACTCTTGACTGCATGTTCGAGCAGCTTTGAGCTCCTGTCCTTTTTCTAGAAAAGCGGTTCTGCTCCGATGGACTTAATTCAAAAGTGAAAGAACAGGGAGGTCACCCCCTTGGCTGACTCGCGAAATGTTGCATGACGTTATTACCATAACACGCAATCCTCGCTTGCAAGATAGAATTTTCATCCTGATTGCATGCATCGACTTCGTGCCACAGGTTTCACAACAGAGGCAAGCTGCTGTTTGAGATATACCTAGGCTTGTTGGTGAGCGAATCAACAGAGCCAAATGTCTGGCAAGGAAAGTTTGTCATCCAAATTCTAAGCGCCTGCAATGAAGGCATTTTGCGCCAGGGTCGTGGTCGTGCATAATGCATTGCAGCGAGCAGAGGAATCATGATTAGGTTTTTGATGCTGGGACGAAGAAGCCTAATGATGGCAGAAAACTTTCTTAGCCCTGACTTGATTATGTAATAACTCACGTGCCGCCGCTCATGGAAGCCTCGCGAGCTTTGGATCTCCTACTTCTTCCTCTGCGAATATACACGGTGGGAAAAGAGAAACGGCAAAACATAAAAATCAAAGCAGCCGAGAGGTTTTGATTCGAGAAAGAACCCCTCTGGCCATTTCTATGGTGGAGGGCATCGTCTTTCCCTGTGCGATATCTGAAAATATAAATAAAAACAGAGCGCCATTCCACCCTCACCATATTTTACTTTTCACTTTATGTAGAAATTTTCGCGCTTGGTTATGTCTTTCTTATTATTTCTTAATTTTCTTTTACGATGCTTACGTTGTTTCCGCGAGCTATTCACGAAGCGATTTAAATACAATCTCATGCATACCATCAGGTTGTCTCTTAACTGTCTTTGCGCTCTCTCACAAGCAGCTTAGCACTCTTCGCTTTGCCGAAATCTTCTTCCCCTTTGTGGGTCATCGTAGCCAGTAGCACGCATCTTCATGACTCCCATGCGGTAGGCCTTGCTTTCTTTTTCATTAATAGATTGCATACTGCTTCCAATTTTCACCTTGGGCAGGCAACATTTTATTTCTTTTTGTGTAGCTTTTTCTTTACACCCTCTGCAAATCTATCAGCCCTTTCTGCCGACCGCTCATAAACCCTTAACCTCCGAACAGTTTCTTTCTCGCGGTACATGTTGTTGGCATCCGCTCTATCGCTACCTTCTCTGTTCTCTTCTCCCGCGAAAGCTTAGGAAATCCAATTTAGTCGAAAATACCTTTTTTTCACCGCGTCCTCACAGAAGCCTCTGCGGCATCCTTCATATGCCATTCGCAACGGTTTGGTAATGAGATTACGTGCTTTTCAAGAAGCACGTTTTTTAAAGAGAGCGAGACAGATCGTCGTACTTGAAAAAAGTACATCGTCATCGGGGACGCTCACTTCTTGGGCTACCTGAGCGCATGCTATAGGCTGGACAAGCAGCGGCGCGGGCAGTGAAGTCGCATACTTCACTGCTGTCTCGCGGCGTAATCCGTTTCCACCGTAGTTTTCTACGCATGAACTAGACCACCCATTTCTCGAGAAGTCTTATTTGAGATTGATGCTTCCGATGCCACCTAAGGTTTCTTTTTCTCTTTCTTTTTTTTTTTTTTCGTGTTCCGTAGCGTTAAGAATGTCAAAAGGACGAAAACTGCCCAGTGATTGTGTCGTAGCCTATGGGAAGGTTAAAAATAATATAAAGTGCGCAGAAGTAGGTTAAAAAGAATAAGGTTGCCGGTAGAGTAGTAGCAGTAGTAAGCTAGCGATTGCGTTTAAAGATTTAAATGTTGTGACTAGTCCTTGGAAATTGGTAATTAAAGGATAATATAGTAGTTACCATACCGAAGTCTACTTAGTCGCTAGTAATTAGTATACGTGAGGATATAGAGTAGATTTATCACCTATAATGTCGAATTTGTTAAACATTCAAATGAGCGAACAGAATGAAAGTAGAAAAAGTGTCAAATCTATAGATATAAATGTGATACATCAGCACCAAAATAAGAGTAAACAGATACAAGAAGTGATAACTACAAGAAGTTTCATAAGAATTCAATCAGTATTCACATATACATTCAACCCAATAAAAATTCAATGAAGACCTCCATACGAATATAATAACAATACATACACGGAGATTTTATTCTTAAGAAGGACTGAAACTAAGGTTTGTGACAGGTCTCCCATGAGAAATAAACTGAGTAAAGGGATTCAGTACTCTCGCATGAGTGATGAAAGGAAAATTCTAATCTTAAAGCACTCTACAGCCGAATATTATACTGCAGAAGACTAAACACAAAGCAAAAAGTTGGAAGAAAACCTGGATACCCCATCATAAATATATATTGTAAATAAAAATTAGGGGGGCACTAAAGCTGCGTCGTTGAAGGCATGACGTAATAGCGTTTCGCACAAACGGATGATGTTTTTTCACTTCTTTTTAATCATTTAGTTTCATTCTTTTTATTCTTACATTTCTTATACACTAATACATAGCATCATCAAGCATCGGCCTTTTGCACAAGCATAGAGGCGCGTTAATTTCGTGTCGCACTGAGCAGAATTGTTTTTTTTTTTTTCGAAAAGTTTGCCACAAGGCATAGGTTGAGAAAGGGGGGATGGGATGCAGGAGATAGAAGGTTAAAAGAAATACGGTCCATTCAGTACCAGCCTCTGTTACTGCGTGAAAGGAAACAAAAGTGAGGGATTAAAAAGAGATATAGAACACCGCTGCTGACTGACTGCGCACGAACTTAGCGCCGCAGTCGAATAGACTACCAGACCAATCTAGCTGCTCGCCATAAGGCCAATCCCGATCCGGCTCGCTTATAAAAACAATAAGGCACCGCCGCCGCTGCCACTCACTACAAAATTAGCGTGTTCAGCAAAAGCAATGCGACCGTCGTCTCCGCAGAGCCTTTTAAACAGAATGTTTTAACCGCTCCATTGATCAAAAAGCTCTCGGCGATGTTTTCACTTACGCGGTACCAATCCCCATCTGATCATCGGCATGCAGCTGTATGAAACCAGCAGGCGCATGTGGGCAGGGAGCTGTTCGGCCATTCGAAGCATACTTGCGAACGAAATAGTCACTAGAGTGTGAAGTCATCGTCCAGCGCTCGCCCCAAGGATGCCCTTTGCGTGCGTGCCTGTGAGTTCCTCTTCTTATTCAGGCGTCATTACATACATGAAAATCAGGCGAGGGTCTTCGTTAGTGTGAGGAAAATATTTGCGTTTGGTCGTCCGAACACCATGCTCGTCATGTGAACGCTGAGCGCTCCCACTTACATGCCATTGAAAAGCGCGGGGCGATGCGACACAAGCGCCAGCAAGACGCACAGAAGCGGCAGCGAGAGGCATAGGCGGAACTCCTCAAACGCGAACAGGATCAAGAATCGAGACAAAAAGATGCACCAGTACTACTTTCGTATTATCTCACCTAAGCAGTCTTACAACAATTGTTTTCTGAAGTTCTCGAACCTCTTCCACATGGTCTTGGCTGCTCTTCCAACCCTGTCGTTACACCCAACCAAAACCCCATCCGGGAGGACTGAGGGGCGACCCTACTCGCCTGCTCTGACCTGAAAGCCCCAAATGCGTTGGTCAAACGAGCAATGGCGGCAGCGGAAGCCACTGGGCTCTCTTACTAGAGACTCCACCTAGTGTTTGTGAAGAGAAGGGCAATAAGCCTGATCCCAGAGTAACCTCCATGCAACCGCCTTTTTATGGAGCTTATCATGCAATGGAGCTTTTAGATGCAATAAGCGTTTTTGGGATGACACCCATTTCTGCTTTGTGCATACCGTACCGCTCTGTTTCCGTGTCAGAATCTTGAGAGCCCTTTCCGAACATTTTCACTTCCTCTCCATTTTGAGCTGCACTGCACTTGCGAGCTTTCCTCAGCTTGGTTATAGGCCCGCATCCCGTTCTCTCAGCAACGACATCAGCTGCACTGCGGTGTGCTTGCGCTTGTCAGGAAGTTCGGTAAATCCTGATATTTTCTGCTCGCCACCGTTGTAAAAATTACCGAACAGTTGTAGGGTGTGGAACTACAAGCCAAAGCTCAAAACGTGGACGTGAGGCGTAGCAGTCCAGTACGGAGGATTGGGGGAAGCCGCGGGAAAACTATTAATGAGTGGGAAGGAACAGGGAAGGAACATTGTTTTTGGGCTACTGGCCTATCCCAGTAAAATTGTTTACCTCCTCGTCAGAAGGAGTAGTGGCATTGTGCAGAAGAACGTAGCGAGAGGAAAGGAGAGAGAAAGAAAGAGGAGGCCTGGGGGGTGGGCTGTGTTTGCTCTAGTTTCAAAGGACGAATTCTCAAATCTTTTCTCAGCAGTTGCCAACTGCCCGGCGGTGGCCTCGAAGTCAAGTGCGCGCGGTTAATGGATGGGCACGGCGGTGAATCAAGAAGCCCTGAATTAATTCCTTCGGCTGCGTCCCTCTTTCGCCTGTCATTTGTCAACCATTGTTTCCTCCCAACCGTCACCATGAAATTCGCCTTTGAAATGACGACATAAAAGGAGGAAGAGCTAAGCACCATCCGGATTGCTCCATTTATCTCACGCGCCTATTTTGAGGTTTCCAAGCGATGCTTGTTCGCGTGCAGCGCTGGGCTGTCCTTTTTTGCCTTCACAACCATTGATTGCGTGAGTGCCGACAATAAAGCATTAAGAAGTTGAGACCAAGGTATGCAGACAGACCTACCCCATCTCCAGTTCTTTTACTGCTGGGCCGCCCAACAGATAAGCAGCTGCCTATCCGGACCGTCCGCAGTATTATATTTCTCTCTACATGTAATAACCTCTAGGGTTTAAATTAGACTTATCACACTAAGCCGATACTCGGAAATGCGGTTCACGCTTCTAAACCTGTAAAGTTTAGTGATGGTTACTCTTCTATGCTCTATAGCTTCAGGTAGTGCAGTTATTCCTTAAATTATGAATACCTGCAGCCATTTCGGTTGCTTAATTCGTTTTTAATTACCAATAGTTAGGGCCCCTTTTTATTTAACGAATTGCCCTAAATGACGAGCCAACATAAAATTGTTTTGGCTACAAGAGCACCATTCGATATTTTAAAAACCTGTAAGTGCTCATTCTGTACCAAGTGGCTCTCTGCACTGTTGAAACTCTGAAGTTAGTTTTGCTTTTTCCTCTTATCAGAGACGTACCAAGCCAATACCTTCGCTTTATGCGATAGTGGGAACGCAAGCCGCTTAGGAAACGGTTTTCAGGGCCTAACCGCATAGCAATAAAAAACATTCCACATCGAATTTGTTACATATAAACAGTCTTGAAAAATTCCCCGGAAGGGATATTTTCCTTCTTTTCGCCAACTTATCTGCCAATGTCTGTCCACAGCCCCTCTCTCTCTCCTATCCCTCTCCGTGAACTTGAAGCGCGAAAGAGAAGTATGCGTAAAGTCATGAGCGCCACACGGCTTAGCGAATGAGGAGTCGAAACGGCAGCAGAGCTTCAGGGTGATGCATACGTCACAATTGCAGCGGTATAGCGGACCTCGCCGGGAGTTGTTGCTCATACACGTGTGAGCAGCCGCGTCTCTCTCGCGCGCTCTCAACTCCGACATCTCTCCCCTCGGGTCTGTGAGCCCTCCGCCTTAACGGACAGCAGCGCGCACCTGCGTGGTGATCTCTAGACCTCGGTGACGCTCGCCGCATCATGAAACGGCTTGTGATCACATCTGCGCCTTAATGGGCGTTTTCACTCTTCCTTCCTCTTTGATTACCTGGGCTAGCACACCTTCTTCGCATTTGATTAACTACGAAAATCGGCTGCAATATTTCTTCCGACGCTTACTCACGTGCACTATTTTTTTCAAGTGAAGGCCTTCACCAACGCGACTGACGAAAGAAAGCTACAGAAAGAACCCAAAAGCGTAAGAAAATACAGAAGGAGAAGGACTGGAAGAATCGAAATAATCAGGAAAAACGATGCTAGACTGCTGATGGCGGGTCTGTTAAGCCACAGAAGGCACGTGATTATACGGCTTTGTCAATAGCTTAGCATGCTTTGGGGCCAAAATCTCTGCATGACCGAAAATTACGACTCCTTCTTTTGCCTTCTGCTGGTCTTATACAAGTTATGTACTTATCAGTGTGAATAAGCATAGCAGAGCTATTTAGTGCCCAGTTGTGGCCAGCACCACTGTGTTTAGGGTGAACGCTTTTGTCTTTCTCAGCCACACATGGCTCGCGTTGCATGAATTCTCGCTGGTTCCTGATTCTTAATCAAAAAAGAAAATGGTCCGTTAAAGCCAAAACCACTCTTCGCTCGGCACGCGAAGCTGCCATCCGTTCTCGACGAAAAGTGGCTCGTATTAACGAATACCTATTGCTTTCGCTTTGGTGGCTTTTTTTTTTCCCCCTTCTCTTTCCTTGCACGAACATATCTCCAATTGCGAACAGTCCGTGTCGTGTTTAAGAAGCTAATTTCTGCGCACCTCTATTTGCTGTCAGCAAATCTCTTCCGAAAAGCACGCCGTGCATGTTTGTCGTGGGCAGTTCCTTTCGCTGAAAAACTTAGAGATGGAACCCCCCACCCCCCCCCCTTCTCTTACACACACATGCACAGCATGCCGATATTTCTTCCGCGCTTTGTGAACAGTAATGCCATGCAGGCACGCCACGAGTACCCTAGACTATGCATATTTTTCGCGGAGTTGATTGCCACTTTTCGTCGAGCAAACTGGCCCCTCTCTTCAAGACTACGCAGAAACAGCGCGGACGCACGGAGTCACGCAATGAGAACGAGTGACTCGCAATATATATATATTTTTTTTATACTACACGTGCCAAATCTTGGGAGGGACGACTAGGAGCAGGATGGCCACCGCGCAGCTTGTATGATACGCAGTGCATACACAGTTCGCCGAATTCTATATTTTTATGCTATATATTGTTTCTAAGCTGGCACGCCAGATAAAGCTCCGACGTATTGTCGCCGCCACTGCTACTTTCTTTTTCTTTCGAACCAGTCCTGATTTTAGTGCGTGACGCTGATATGAAGCAGTGGCGTGCGTTTTAAGCCTTCAGCCGTGACCGTGAGCGAACGGAAAAAGTCGCCCTCTTGTAATGGGGTTTGGCGTGCACTGGAATGCTAAAGAAAAAGAGGTTGTCGACTGAGTTCGCAGATTTGTTCTTTCTTTACGTATCGTCTAATTCAGCGTTTGATTTTCTATTTATTACTTCTTCAGAACCATTTCCCTGGAAACGTCTTGCGGCGGCGTATGCGAAATAAACTACGAGACTGGGCCAAAATGAGGTAATTCAGAGTCGGGCACAACTCCGGGTCGACGCTTGGCCAGCGTCACGACGCATTAAATCGTCCTTTGGCGGCATCTCATTAAAGTTATACATACATACACACACACACACACACACACACATACATACATACATACATACATACATACATACATACATACATACATACATACATACATACATACATACATACATACATACATACATACATACATACATACATACATACATACATACATACATACATACATACATACATACATACATACCAATGGTTACGGCACTCGACTACTGTTTCCAAGGTCGCGGGACGTTCCGTCCTCGGCGGCCGCTTATCGATGCAGGTGAAAAGCAAGGCGCCCGTGTGCTGTGCGATGTCAGTGCACGATAAAGAGCCCCAGGTGGTCGAAATTTCCGGAGTCCTCCACTATGGCGTCTCTCATAGCCTGAGTAGCTTTGGGACGTTAAACGCCACAAAAACCAAAAACCAAACCAAACATATATACAGAATACATACATACATACATACATACATGCATGCATGCATGCATGCATACATACATACATACATACATACATACATACATACATACATACATACATACATACATACATACATACATACATACATACATACATACATACATACATACATACATACATACATACGTACGTACGTACGTACGTACGTACGTACGTACGTACGTACGTACGTACGTACGTACGTACATACATACATACATACATACATACATACATACATACATACATACATACATACATACATACATACATACATACATACATACATACATACATACATACATACATACATACATACATACATACATTTATACATACATACTGGCGACGCCATTTAGATTGAATCTTTGATCGAAGCTGGATTGTTAAAGATTGCGAACTGTATTTTCCCACTCAAGAAAATACTCACTGAGCAAGCGCCGCGAATACCGGGAGCACTACCACCACGTGGCAGTGCTCCCGGTACACTCAGTGTCTT
>NC_139345.1:6389738-6457238 GCF_055883805.1 Amblyomma maculatum
TACCTATGTTAAATTTGTATCATTTTTTATACGACTGTATTTCCTTTCCCTGTCACTGACTGAACTAATTAGTTTCATTCTCATTGCAGGCTTAACATGCACTCCACTGCTCTTTTTGACAACCAAACCGATTAGTGGAATGTTAGAAGAAAAGAAACATATACGGCCCACTTTAGTCCCATATATTGCTTGATGTTCCGTCGTGCGTGGTTTCGGAGAGCGTTGGAGAAGTGCTCATGTTTTTGTCATTTTATTATTTTTTGGAAAAATGCACACGCATCACGCAGTATGTCACATCGGCATTTTATGAACACCATAGCTGACATTGTATACACCAACTCACAGCATAAAACTAGGCATTTGAGAGCATACTTACACACCAGGAGCGCATAATAAGGTATTTCGCTTCTGAATATACATGCACCTAAGCGGCAAGTGTCATTCCCACACATGTGCTCGTATGATGGCCTCAATGTCTACCCAATCAGTCGTTTACTCAATGATTCAGTCAATCGATCAATATAAAGGCCCTCACAACTATCTTACTTGAAAAATCCTGAGGCTAGTAGATGATTTATGGCGAAAACATCGCTACAAACAGAGAGAAATCTTCCCATGTACACATCTCCGCGCGATGAATTGTTTGACAATCAGTACACGCTTTTCTATGATACAAACACTTCCGTGAACTCGAAGCTCGATAAGGCCGTGTGCGTTCGTATGCCTAGCGGTCGTTACACTCAAAGTACCAACCAGCCGAGTATAACCTTCCTTAGTTCCGTGCCGCTCAACCTGCGCCTCCGGAGCGCTGTATCCTCCCAAGGGTTTCCACAAGTCTTGCGAGGTCCCTGCCGTCTCCGTCTCACGCAAATGCTGTGTGCAGCCCAGTAGATGCTAGCCCCATTTCCATCCCACATCCACGCCTCTCCCTCCCAGAGCGTCACAACCCCCGGGAATTTCACCGCTACGGATCATCTCCATTTGTGCCGGGTAAAAGCATAGCGTAAACGCGAGAAAGCAACAGAGGTTCCTGAAGAGCATGCCCGCCTGCTTTATGCAAAATGTTTATGTACTAATTTTCTTTCAAGGAGGCCGCGAGAGACCTCTTCGTTTATTGTGCGCGTCAGTGCTGTGTGCGGGTGTGTGTGTGCCTGCTATCGTTATCCGCCACGTTGCTGCTTTCCTTTCACCTTCCAGTGACATAGGCTCTTGGCGTTGGGATTCTGTGTATAATTAAGCTGAAGGATGTGTGACGACCGACGCACGGAGAAAACTGAAGATAATGAATGATGAGAAAAAGAAGAGTGCGTATCCAGTCAAGACGCTCTCATGGGACGCCTCGCAGCATTTTCTTGTCTATACGCAAGCACGATCCTGGTTTCCACCTCAGCTAGTCTTGAAAACATCCGATTCCAGTACCGTGGAATTGTTCGGGAGAAACAGGAGAGATATAAAAACTATGCAACTTTTTCAATCAAGCACAGCGCGCACTCTGTCAAGGAAACTTTGGTTGCTTCAGTTGATTTGCTTACGCGAGTGTATGCCGTCACTGAAATGCCGAGTCAGAACCAACTGATCACCCTTCCTTTTGCTTCGCTCGCAAATCTTTTGAAGATATCGACGTAAAGGAAATGGATGTTTCATTTAGCTTGAAATATACAAACGTTGACAGGCTTTTGGCTGTAGCGACTATATTTTTTCTCGCTTTGTTGAATGCCTTATCAGCAAAAGGAAAAGCTGCACAGCGTCAACTTCGTTCCTCCTCTACATGCAAGGGACCTGTAACCCTTGACACGACACTAAGACAAAAATTAGGACTGAAGAGGAAAAGACTATCATATGACTGCTATTAGGGCTAATAATACAAATATGAAAACTACAATAAACAGCATAAGCAGTATCTGTTTTTTTTATTATCTAATCGTCTTATCAAACTCTTCTTCTGTTCTACATAAATTTAGGGGACTTTTCCTTAAGGTTTAAATGTCCAGGCTGTTTCGTCAGGTGCATTAGGCCATGGCATCCTGCCATGAACATCTCCCCTCCTTAGACAGAAATCACACAGTATGGGTAGGATTGTTAATTTCTCCAAGCGCGCTGTCGTGCGCGGTTTTATGAAAATCGTGTGCGTAGCTTCTGGTACATCCTGGCTGATGCAACGACGGCTCTTTTGAATAAGGCAATCATACTGTACTTCAACACCGAGTTGACAGTTCCAGCAGTACTACAATTCCATAAGAGTATTTTTGGATGAAGAACGTTACTGACCCAAATAGCTTCGATTTAATTTGATGACCATTTCCGGTTACTTGTTCACATCTGTCTTCTTTCATTTTTTAGAGCACCCAAACACCTTTACTGGTTATGAGAGAGAGAGATAAAACGTTAAAGATAGTTCGCGCGTCCTAGATGGTCGGCGGTCCTTGTCCAGGGCTCCGTTTCCGGCTGCTGATTTGTAGACCAGCTGGATGATCCAGACTTGCTGGTCCAAGTTGTCGCTGGTCAGGACCGCTTCCCACTGCTCGCGTGTCTGGTGTGACACTACTAGCAATTTATCATCAGTATGGTAGAGTGTGGTGCTCGTTTCTCACCAAGGACAATAACTCGGATATTTTGGAGGTAATATTGGGTGAAAATATGGAGATTAAAGAATTTTCTGCTCTTTATTCTTCTCCAGTCTGTAGCGTCTGAGGCGAATATGTATTTTTTCTAGCATAAGATGTTTTAGCCTTTCACTATGCGGTCCAGTGAGGCCGGTAGATTAGGGATGGTGAGCCGCCCAATTTGCGAAATCTCAATCTAAATAATTCGCCACCTTGTTTTCTTAAGGTGTTCGTGTCTTGATGTCCGTGTTGTGCTGTGTGAGTGGAAGAGTGTATTTAATACTGTGCTCGCCCTTCCGTGACGGTTTTCATGAAAGATAATCTGTGCAGACGTGATGCGAGTCCGTTGCTACAATCGATGAATTCCCCCTTGATCTTGATACGTAGTGGCATCAAGATCACCTAGTGGTATGGCCACTGATTCTGATTTCGCAGGATCCGTTAGCATACACCAAATATTCACCTATTCGCCTCTTCTGATTGTCGATCGCAGGTATCGTGAACGTTAGTTTGGCTAGAGCCCCATATTCATGCAGACCACTGCAGGGTCATTGGGTAGTTGGTTTGCATAGGCTTGGACAGTGGCTTTCATCCAACTTTCATCCATCTTTCAGCCACACGTGGCGCATGTGTCTGGGTATCGAATTCATGTGGATCCGAAATTTCCGGAGTCCTCCACTACGGCGTCTCTCATAGACTGAGTCGCTTTGGGACGTTAAACCCTGCAAACCAACCAACCAACCAACTTGTTCTCAAGGCCTGCCGTAGACCCAATCTCTTGAACGTTTCCTACCCACCTGTTTTGTTTCCGGGCATTTTTTTTTTCTTTCTTTTTTTTTTTTTTACTATCCAGTACCTTCTCCCTGAGCTCTTCCCAAAGTGTTGCGTATCCTGAATGCCAATAAATAAAGACGTTCCGTTGCTATATTTGGTGGGATGTTCAGAGCTGTGTTATAGGCTCCCCTTATGATGGAGTCAATGGCCCTTCTATCAAAATTTTTAATCTCTTGATAGGGGAGCCCACAGGAAAGATCTTTAATTACAGGAAGGGACGAGAGTTCATCTTAAACACGCGTATCTTGCTTTCAACGTCGCAAATTTGAACAACGCTTGACTGTCGCAGCAGACTTGAACACGCATAGCGGGACACTGTGTATGCAACCTATAGTGACGTATATGTGGTTCTGTCATCAACGTACATACAGATTTGTCAAAGTAAAAATACAATTAAATAACAAATATAATGTAACACTCTACCACGATTAGAGTTTGTGTTCCTTTGCGTAAAGGTGCCAACTTTTCTTGGGAACCATTGTAACCCCTAGAAGTGGCTTAGCAAGATATTTGCTTACACCTGCCTTACGTCGCTGGCATCTATAAGTGATATTCTATATTTAAAATAATCTCCCAAGGAGTATCGGTGAGGCACGCTCAAGGGAAGATTATTTTTATACCTTGTCGAGAAATGCGTCTGTAGTTTTATGTACTGGACAGAGCGATAGAACGCATGAGATAATAGGCAACCGCCTACTGTCGTACATTATGATAATAGAGGCCGTTAAATAACGCCAATGCTGAAATTAATTTTGAATGACGTGGCGTTTTCCCGCGCTCAGATGTTCGTTATCAACCATAACAAAATATGCTGGTTTGAAGAATTCTTTGCACACACTGGTTCTATATGAGAGTCTGCCTGAACCTCTGTAGGGTATCGTGAATCACGGGTAGCGTGGTGTCGGAGTGGGGAACCGCAGTCAAATTGACGATGGGAGACGTAATTATGAAGAATAAAGGAAAGGAGCTTTATACATCTATTTACAACATGAACAAAGCACTCGGAGAGCAGGACGGCAGCCTGCCTCCGTTGACAGCTTCTCGAGAAAGTCTCTCGTCGCTTCCCAACTTTCTCGTCCCGAAACACCCTCGCATTCCTTCTCCTATGGCCCCGCCCACACAGTCACATTTCACTGTCAGGCCGCAGGTGGTCAGGGTGCAGCTGCAGGTCTCAAGGTCGCAGGAATGGAGCCGCAGATCCCGGGACCCATCTTGACGCCGATGGTAACAAGCTGCGCACACTGAAGCAGTCAGGCTGGTTTCCTCTCCCCCGCTTGCCGAGGTCGCGTTCCTCCCGAAACCGCAAACGCAGGGGGAGAAGAACAAAGGCCCGAGGGCTTTAGCCTGCCTGGCACAACAGCACCCCCGCCACCAGACAATGCGCCGGACGATGACCTGCTCACACGCAGCTCAGCTGGTTAGGCGCGCCAAGAAAATCCTCTCCCTTGCAGGATTCCGCTCCCGTAACGCCGATGAAGTGCAGCCACTGGTCACCAACGGGAGATGTTCGTTCGGCCTCCGATTTTTCTTTGAGGCTAGCTTGACGGGACCACAGGCCTCAAGCCACACTCAACGAGAACAAGTGCCATTCAAATACCACTCATCCCGCCAGACCAAGATATTCAAAACTGCAAGTGTAACAAAATCCGCGTATATCTGATATCAAAATAAAATTTTGCAAACAAACACAAGGTGCACACCAAGTAAGAAGTTTTGGTCAAGACCCTTCTAGGGCGTTTGACCCCGCTCGTAATTCACTAAGAGCCAAGAATGCGCCGTTCTCTGCATCTCGGAAGGTATCGGGTAAGGAAGGGACGACCGATATTGCCGAAGCAGGGTTTGAATTTGGCCCCAATAATACCCCGAATAAACCAATATACCGTCAAGACGCGCCATTCTGTCTCCTTGGCCAAAATGAAATACACTGGGTTTATTTCGGTTCACCCACAAAAGTCACTAAAAGAATAAAATGCATAACGATCACCTCAACTTGAGGAAAGAACTAACATTCACGCTCTGAAGCAATGCGAAAGAAAATAAAGCAGCCTTTCGATGAAGTGCTTTTCACAAAACATACTTTCAATTCGTTGCCATTCATCCGATTTCTTAAAAAGTGCTAAGGCAATGTCAACAAAATGCAAGTCCATTTTTTTTAGCTACAAATACAATTGCGATGTAATGTATTTACAACTAATTTTACACTGACTCTCGCAGAGAAAATCTAACAACTTTCATGGACTTGGCATTGCGCTTCGCTTAGGTTTCCTTCAGTCGCGCCCGTCTGGGTCGCGTTACGAGTGCCTCTGCTAGATTTGCGAGGAGGTAATGAACAGTGGTGGTAGTCCTGCTTTCGCCTTTCGGAGACTCTCGGCTCTTCGCTGAAACGTCACGACAGCCTAGACTGGACAGGTGCGGACAGTCTTTCCCACCTGGAAACGAGCCCTGAATTAAACGACAAGCTGATCTTTCCCAATTCAGTCGCTTTTCCCACCCTCCGAAACAAACGTATCCCGAAAGATAACCCCTTTTGTCTAGGACATACCTTTCTTTTCCCCTGCCGGCGAGGAATTTTCCTAGATGAGCGGTCCTTACCAACAGATCCCCGCGCATGCAGACGCGAAATGTAGCATGATCTGGCACCTCCTGATCTCCAAGGCAGCCCTGTCATTTCTCTTTTGGACATGGTGCCCAGACGGCGCCCTCTGGTTTTTGTCGCAAGATGATCCTTGTTCAGGAATTTCCCATTGCGGTCAATAGCCGATGCATCCGCGTAGGTCAGCTAAGCGGAAACAGCACCCGTTTGTTTTCTAAGCTCTCCGCTGTAAGGCTTTTCCTTTGGAGCGCAATTCACCACTTTGTTATTTCCGAAAAATAACCATTCTTGATCACCGATCTTAGTCGATTCCGTTACCGTAACAGTCGCCTTCCTCCTCAACGCGCTGCTCTAGCCTGTGCGGATTAACAATATTTGGCTTCTCGCCCTCCGCATCTGCGCGGTTCAGCAGAGACTTGCTGTTACTCTCTACATATCCGGCAGTATCAGACTGACGATGTTCAACGTCTGCAAACTCATTGCCTTGCGTGCCATTTGTATTGTTCTCGAAGCAGAGCGTCAACTTTACCGAATCCAGAGAGGGAGCATCTGACGACTCAGTTTGCACAATAAGCTGCTTCTTATTCTCGTCAGTTTGCGTTTGGTCTTTTACCTCCACAACAAAGTGCTCTAGCACCGGAAGCCACTCGTGTGAGCGTCCCTTTGCATCACAGTGCTTCAAGCAAGATGAAATAGGAGTTAGCGCAGAGCTGTCCGCATTAATCTGCTGCTCTCTCTTCTCCGCGTTAACGGATGCTGGATGGATTTCAGGAGTCGCAGCTGGTTCACTGTTTTCGGGGCTCGGCGGTTCGGGTCCGCAAGATGCCCCTGATTGATCGAGGGAACGGCTCGATGTCTGCTCATTCACTTGAGCACATTCACGTTTTTGCGACAGCGCTAGTGCTCTGGAGTTCGTAAGTGCAGTACTAACCGAACCTGTAGTGAAGGAGACACCTTTCTCACTCAAAAGCTGTTCTGATTTATTCGAGAAAAGGTATGGCAAGTTTCTCGGCAAGTTAGCGCTGACAGCTGCTTCTGTGCGTAGTTGGCCAAATTATCCTTCTACAATTACCTTCGCGATAGGTAAGCGCACGCTTTTGTCCTCTGCAACTTGCCTAATCCAGGCGCATTCGCCTGTGTAGTCAGCGGGGGAAACACAGGAAGGGTGCGCAATGTCCATGGTTGCGGCGGTATCGCGCAGAGCTTTATATTTCTTCCCGTTTAACAATACTTCCTGCATGTACGGCTCTAGAAGTTTCATGTTTCCATCTGACTCTCGTATGCTAGCATACACAACCTTTCGCTGCTTACAGTTGGAAGAGATGTGACCCTCTCTGTTGCAATTATAGCATACTATGGGTCGTCGCCTTTCGAATACGCGAGCCGCGTCGTCCTTTGGCTCCCGTGGTTCGTTAGACTTTGATGACTCCGGTTCGTTTTCAATATCTGCGCTTCTGTCCCGCATCCTCTTTCCGGCAATTTCTGCCTGGTAGCGGCAATCTTTGCTTGGGAACATTCTTTGAAAGGAAATCGTTTCCTGACAGCTCACCACAAGCTAACTTGCTCTGCACATTCCTACGAACGTAGTACTCCTCAGCGAGCTGCGCTGCTTTGTCCAGGCTGGTTTCCATGAGCCTGTCCAGCAACCATAACCTCAAACCTTCTGGGATCACGCTGTAATATTTTTACAACGCAATACACTCTACAACCTTGTCGTGATTGTTGTACACCTCAGCACTCTTGAGCCACTCCGTTAAGTTGGCTTTGAGCCTGTACGCGAAGTCCGCGTGGGACTCTTCACTTTTCTTACCCTGGCGGAATCGCTGTCGAAATGCTTCAGCAGAGAGCCGGTATTTCCGAAGCAGCGCACTCTTTACTTTGTCATAGTCGTCGCAATCACTGTCTGAGAGACGCGCTACGACTTCAGCTGCCTCGCCGGGAAGGAAAGGAAGCAACCTCTCTGCCCAAGCACACTTATCGATATGCGACTTTCCGCATGCACGCTCGAAATTTACAAGGAAAAGTGCAATATCGTCCCCTATTCTGTACATTGGGACAGAATCCTTCAGTGCGTGTCTCACCTGTTCTCAGGCCAAGGATACAGGGCTAGAACGCGCCGTGTCCGTACTGCTTGAAGCGTTTTCAAGCTCCTTCATTTTGAGAGCATGCTCACGGGCTTCTCGTTCTTCCTGTGCCTCGCGCTGCTCTAGTCTTCTCTGCTCCTCGCGGAGCTCTTGCTTTTCCCGCTCCTTTTCCTCTCGGCGTTCTACAATTGTTCCCCAAGCCTCTCCGGCCTCCTCAATCGTCACTGCCTCCCGACTCATAACCTCCAAAATGTCTTTCTTCCGTTTTGCAGAACACAGCGAAATTCCCAACTCGTCGCAAATTTCGAGCAACTCCTGCACCTTGAACTTCTCCATCGTGGTCTTACACCCTGTGTTGTCAAACCGCCTAAGCACTTTGGCGAAAACACAACGAACTTAAAATCCCCTGAAAGTCATTTTCCCGAAAATCACAATCCCTCCTAACGATTTACTTTGCTAGAGAGGTCTGGCGAAATGCGAGGTGAATCTCAGGCACTCACCCTGTCGAAGTAGCTAGTGGCCGTCAGTCCCGTTGCTGCCGAAGTCCTTTGGAGCCGTTCACTGAGTTGTTCATCCCTAGCTGCCATCCAGTTATCGTGAATCACGGGTAGCGTGGTGTCGGAGTGGGGAACCGCAGTCAAATTGACGATGGGAGACGTAATTATGAAGAATAAAGGAAAAGAGCTTTATACGTCTATTTACAACATGAACAAAGCACTCGGAGAGCAGGACGGCAGCCTGCCTCCGTTGACAGCTTCTCGAGAAAGTCTCTCGTCGCTTCCCAACCTTCTCGTCCGGAAACACCCTCGCATTCCTTCTCCTCTGGCCCCGCCCACACAGTCACATTTCCCTGTCAGGCCGCAGGTGGTCAGGGTGCAGCTGCAGGTCTCAAGGTCGCAGGAATGGAGCCGCAGATCCCGGGACCCATCTTGACGCCGATGGTAACAAATTGCGCACACTGAAGCAGTCAGGCTGGTTTCCTCTCCCCCGCTTGCCGAGGTCGCGTTCCTCCCGAAACCGCAAACGTAGGGGGAGAAGAACAAAGGCCCGAGGGCTTTAGCCTGCCTGGCACAACAAGGGACAGAACAGCATCCGTGCGTCAGTACTCTGTATTTAATTGAAGTGCCTGATAGACATCACTAGGGTATTTTGAACCACAACATTGCGAAAATCACAGGGGCCTGATGACAGAGAAGTAACGGTAACCGAAGCGATTCCATGTGAGGCAATTAAAAAAAAGGCATGTAAGATATAAATAAGGTAAACATTGAGATACCGGCCACAATTATAGGCTCTACCCTCTCGTCCTGTTAAGAAAAAGTGAGATACATTTACCTTAAGGTGATTGTGAAAGATCCTCGCATATAACTTAAGGTCATTCTGAAAGGCCCTTGCTTTGAAAACGTTTTTTCCACACGTAAAACTGGGTGCCGTTATTTGGCAGTAATCCTTGGGCGATCAGAATCCTAGAGCATCTTTCCTGCCATCGATCCAAGTAGGCATCGCGTAAGCAAATTTTGGTGATACTTGAGCTTTCCTCTTGAGGATATGATGCGATAGCGTTAATGTCTAACTTTACAGCACTCCTCGGGTGCGCTTTTTCACAAACATGAGCTTTTCGGCTTGCCTGATTTCTAATCAATTAATTTGTTCATGTAAGATCGTTAACGTATTGTTTTGCATGCAGTTCGGTGTGTAAATCCACTCGACAGAGATATAACGCCTTTTGTTAACCAATATATATATATATATATATATACGTACAAATTGAGCCGTTATTCACGTCTCCACCATCCCCCTTACATCACGTTTCACATGATATGCGCGGTAACAGATGACGTTGCTTTTCCACCGCTATGGACGACGTTTGAGCTGGTGAATGCTATAAAGACTAGGATACATGTAGCATGAATAGTTAAGAATGTAGAAGATTGCACAGCTGTCGCCGTAGCTCAACGGGAGAGCATTGGACGCGAAATTTGCAGATTGTGGGTTCATGTCTTACCGGCGGCATGTGGTTGTTGTTTCTTGAAATTTCTAATCAACTACCGTGATGAAGAAATTATTTTTCACGTTTATCTAACAAAAATCGACTGTAAACCGTGAAAGAGTATCCATTAGTGTGCGCCAGATTAAAGTCTGGCCACTTGCGGAGTACCTTGAAGTAGGCATGAACGTTGCAAAATCTGTCTCTCAGTACTTCGACTAGAGTCTGGGTGGGGGAACTGAGCTGGGGGGACGGGGAACCTCAAAAGCGGCTTCAAGTAGGGAACCTGTCTCAGGAGTCGGAGACCCGGCAAACGCATTGCGGTGGAGGAATGATCCAAGGGCCGAGGGCCGCATATTCGGCTAAGAGCGAGTGCTCGCCCTCTACGGAGGCCCATATGGGAGTTGGACTCGAATTGTCTCACAGTCAAATCCTACGCTGCCCACATTCCCCTCCAACTTCCCATAACCCTATCCTAATTCCTATTTCCCTTACCCTACAACCCATCCCTTCCGCTACTTCCCAGGGGAGATACGTGGGGTCTCCCCGGGCCCGCTTCCTCGGCTGTGGGTCGCTTTAGTAGCACATCCCCCTTTTATTTAATAACTTCAAATCAAAAACTTTTGTCTCATTGACCTATTCATTTATTTTTCGAAATGCGGAACTTTCTCTCCCCGCGATACATTAGTGGTGCGGGCGTAGTCTGACTTTGGACTCCATCTTACCTTACCTTATATGTGCTTTTTTGGCGTCCGTTTCTAATTGACAAAAAACCCTGCAAAGTCCAGCAGTGTAACCTGCGCTACAAAAATTTAAAGAACTGTTTCCTCAGATATATTATTTGGAGGACGAGCTTTGTTTTTGAAGATACAATATAGCGCGAACAACAAAAATTAGCAAAATAAACAACGCAGTTAATTGGCGAAATGGTGAAGCTACTTTTTTTTATACATGGTGCCCGCGCAAGCAAGCTCTCCTGATATGAAAATTTCCACAATATAAAAAAAAAATCCCTGGTATGCTGTCTGGTGCAGTCCTTATTTAAGAGCTGTGTTAGCCCCATGTTCTTGTTTCTGTTCTCTTGTCCTTTCACGCTATATGAAATAAATGTAATGCATAACAGCACAGGCTCCTTGAACGCGAAATTGCCTGAGGTGTTGTCACGGAAGTGAGGAAGCAGTTCGTTTCCTGCTATGCAGGCTGTCTCAAAAGCATTTTTACAACTCCTGAGATGCTGTTCTTTATTTTCAGCAAGAAAACATAAATTAATGACAGGATATGAATCTCTAAAAGCAAAATACACTCTATGGTGGAAAGGAAACTACCGCCACTAAACTACAAAGCGTTGCTCATTTAAAGTTAACTTAAGCATCCTGGATTATTCACAATTTCCCTATTCTCTGCGTCATTTGTCGTCAGCAGTCTGATTATTACAATGTAATGTATTTTTACGACGAGCGTCTTCTTCACAGCCATATAGCAGATCAAACATACAAGATTCTCCAACTTAGACACACTTCCCTATTCAAAGGACTGCCACATTAGGGAGTAGGGAAGTCCGCGTAACTTGGATGAACACGTTTGCTTCTGTGTGTGATTGCGGTGCTCTGACCTATTATAAACTTTTGGTATCTCCAATTACCTGACGCTGCAAGCACAGCCATTGTAGCAGCTGCAGAATATCAACATTGAAGTGCAGAGCTAGCAGCAGCGGGGGTTTCAGTGTTATTAATAGGTGGGCGAAGCACGGCCGTAGATAGCGTCATATAGTCTCATATGTATACACCGGTAGGAGAAAATGAAGGAAAAAACGAAAAAGTAGCTACCAGAAGAAGCGCCAGCATTGTTTCTGACGCTATGGGCCACGCGTCATCTTGGCCCATCGCTCTCACTTACGCTTAGGCGGGGGCAGCCGTGTGTCACGGCTCAGCGCTTAGTTCACTGCTGTTAGCAAATTACCATATTAAGGAGCCAGCGCGCGCAGCGCAGGGGCTCGGCGGTTGGACTTCTCGCAGACTTGCATGCACAGTGCAGGCGGCAGTCCTGACCTCTGTACCGCGCCACCAGTAAGCGATTCGACAAATCAGGGGTCGAGAACGAGAAGAAAGAAAAAGCACTAGGCTTCCGTTTTAGGTTCGTCTGATTCGGGGTTTTTCCTTTATGTTCTCATGATTTCATTGTTTTTCTAATAATTATCTATAACTGAGATGAATTAACATTGAAGTAGGCTCGGTGTTGCGATGAGCCGTTATTTCCGTTTCTGTTAGCATACAATGTTTGTTTGTTTTTTACATAATATGCAGCAACATAATATGCGTATGAAACAGCTAAGAAATTAAAAACAACCGGCAGAGCTAAGCTTCATAGCTCAGCGCATTAATCAGCGTAGGCTGGTTGGCATTTTACGTAGAAATGTGTGCAGTAACGGAAGGTTTAGACCTATGTATAAAATGCAGACGGCGGCTTTGCTGTCTATGCCTACTCTCTTGTCCACAGTAACGATGTAGAACAGTCCACAATGTCGTTAGCGTATGTGGCGCGCCACAGCTGCCGAAGTAGAACCCAAACGGTAGGGGGATATTCCCCGCCCTCTTCTGCACGGCCTGGAGATGGCGGACAAGAAGGGATTCGGCGAAGCGCTGCTCCGGCATGCGAAAAGGAGGTGGGATATAGGGATCACGGCGGAACGAACACCCCACGGTCTTTGATGCAGCGGAAACAAGAAACATCTTCCCGTATCGACCTCAAACGATCTGAAAGCATGAGTCAGGTGTTTATCCGAGCCTTTTCCATCGCACTAACTAAAAAGACACTCACGTTCACGACTCTTTGAAGATGCAGTGAGAATTTGACAGCTTTATATATTTTAACTTGGCTACCACTCAAAAATATTAATTTGGATTGTAGGTTGATGTTCATGCCCATTTAGTGGTTGGGTGCCAAACGACGAGATGGCGCTGCGAAGAGCGCTTACATCAGTGCACCCTGCGTTGGGCGCCTTTTTTTTTTCTTTTTTTTTTTTCAGCTACACATGCAGCTTTTTGCTTGCTCATGCAAGTGCTTTGTCTACCGCTTACCTGCAAATAGGCCTCTCAAGAAAACGCAGTACCGACCACATGGAACGATATGGCAAACCATTTATTTCTTACAAAAACAATTCTGAGAGCAGTGCGGAATCTACACAGCAGGATTGCGAAAGCCTAAGCGTTGCTGGTGTGTGTATACGGTGCATTACGTTTGCTATCTTATCACAATCAAGTAAATGCATCGTCTTTATTATTGCTAAAGTCGTCATTGTCACTATCACTCATTGCAACATCATTGTCATCGCTACTATCATCCTCACGGTTGACTAGGAGAATTATTATGCACATTTAGCCATCCCGGGCGTGGCACAGTTGGTTAAAGCGCTCGGCTGGGGATGCAAGGGATGATGGCTCGATTCCCGGTGGAGACAATATTTATTTATTTATTTATTTATTTATTTATTTATCTATAACTATCTTCCTTATGGTAGACAAGGAGAATTATGATGTCCGTTTCACGATCTGGGCATGGTGCAGTTGTTTAAAGCGCTCGGCTGTGAATCCAAGGTTTGGAGGCTCGATTGTCTGTGGGGACAGCCTTGCCATTTTTCTGATGACGTCATCACGTCATCACGACATCATTACATTCACAGCTATATGTGATCGAACGAACGAACGTCGACAGTATTAGCCATGAAAGGCTTTCGCCGTCTCGTTCTTAGCGACATTTCAGATGGAACTGAAAAGTGTTGCCCTTCGATTTGTTTCCCTTAGAAAATAGTGTTATGCTGTCAGCCGTACCGCACATAACAAGTAAAAGATTCGTTTTATCTGCTGAAGCTGCCATTTCTTTTGATATGAAAATGTGGCGATGAAGTACAGCTTAGAAAGAAATCTTTGAAACCTATTTGTGCGCATGGTAATTTTTTTTTCCACGTTACATGACTTCAAGGCAATATCAGTTACCTCATCTGGAATCGGAATTCGCCTCATCACGGTCACGTGTACGTGTGGCTCAGAAATACATCACCACCACTACGTGTTGAAATCATATAGAGGGTCACTTTCCAGGAAAAACTAAAATTATTCATTGAATCCGGCAGGTGCAGAGTTAAAAATTAGTCCCGGTTATGGTTTCTTGCCCTATACCCATGTTTCTCAAACAGGGGCAATTATGGCACAATCAGAGTAGAGAGCCATGCGTCCTTTCAAAAAACCTAAAGAAAAATGTTAACATGTTTTGTCAGTTGACCCATCCGTAAGCTCTCTCCCCCCCCCCCCCCCCTTCCGCGTTTTCTAATGCTTACTGCGCATGTCATCATAAGTATTCTCCTATATCTCTAATGTACAACCCCGACTATGTATTTCTATACCTTCTACTCTCTGAAATCACTGTATATAAGATGCTAGATATGTACCAAAGAGTAGCTTTGTTAGACGTCAGTCTATGTCCCAAGGGCTCACTGGAAAGACATAAAAGGTATTTACCGAAGCCGACGTTTAGAAATGTGCCTAAATTGGCGTGGGGCAATGTTTTCTTTATGGATCATCACTTTTCTTGCGGCGTCTCATTTCACTGTAAACTTCGCCAGTTCCCCAATATAGAAGTTCGGCAGAACATAGCCAGTAGCAGCTCTGTGGTGAGACTTTCGGACGATGAAGAAATCTGATGTTCTCAATGCGCAACGACGCAATTCCTTTGTGAAATCAAAGGCTTCATTGATGTGCGGGTATAACTTCCGATAACTTTTTGTTTCTTTAAAACGTAAAATGAACAGGGAGCAGAGACGGTCCGCAACTAGATCACGAAGAAAAACCTAGGAACACCAAAGCATGGGGGAAGAGAAGATGCTTTTGTCGGAATTGTATTGGCGTCATTATTTCAAACTTATCTTTGCGAAAGAGTTGTTGGGGACTATTTAATTCACTCTGAGTTATATTCTCGAAATTCCCGGAAGCAGATCTGTGTATCGTTTTCTTTTTTTCAGATTGAGATGCATTACCTATGGTTTTTTATAAAGTTCAATTAGACTTCGTAGCCATACCGTGGGACCGTTGCATTGACAAGAAGGAAATAGGCTCACATGCCATCATCGTAGGCAAAATTTGGGAGGAATTCTATAAGCCCAATGTGACCAATTATGAGGCCACATAATTGAAATGGAGAGTTTAGCGTCTCGTGAAGACAATAGAAATGAACAGGATGGGCGTTGGAGGAAACGAACGAAAAACGACGAGCTTCATTATCATAAGATATCTTTGAAACTGTCCATTATCTTCTTTACGTGTTTCAGACGGCAATATTTCACAACGACGTGAATAAATAAATTGGGGCTAGGGAACGCTAATTACATGCCTGTCTCTCCGCAGGTCTGTGTATAATGCAAGTAACCTACTGTGTTTTGTATTGTGCTAATGGCTTGCGAGTAATGTGCGTTTTTTTTTATGTATGTACACAATAAATTCTCTTTGAAAATAACAATCACGCTAGACCGTTCAGGTCTGAGGCTATTAGAGAAATCGGTGCGACGACTTGAGGACCGTGGAGCAAAAAAAAAAAAAAAAGTGCCTGTTTTTGCTCGCGAAAAAAACGGGAAGGGGATGAAACCTTAAATATATTTCATCGAACGTGACGCGAAATGACAGGGCGAGATGTCTGATCGACAAATGTGAGGAACAAATCGAGATAAAGCGAAAGAAGGCTTTCCGCCACTCTTTTTTTGGTACGAGAGCGCTATGTTCATATGCTGCTTGTCAATGTTTTTGCTTTCGCCAGTGAAAACGCATCGAGCAGGCATTATATATGCCGTAGCGACTCAGGAACAATTCAGCTGTTTTGGTGGACGTATAAATTTCCCAGGAAGGTGTTGCAATGCACATGCTAGTCTTCTTGTTATTGCCCCTGATTCCTCGTTTACAGATTTGGCTCGTAAGGTTATCAAGACATAACACAAAATCATCCTATGAAGTCTTAAGGTATTGTCTTCAAACCAGTTACTGTAGCTGGTCTCGTACCCAACCAGTCGTTTAGAGGCGCGGCTATAATGCTTACGAAGCTTTAATAAAATAGCTTGCTATAGAGGTGGCGCACTTGTCCCAGCTGCTCCTGCTGTTTTTGTTCCTACCGGACCACTCATTAACAGATGGGGCATCGAGAGTTATCATGATTCAATGAAATAACATCCCACGTAGACCAGCCATTCCTGCTGGTCTTGTGCCTCTCTGAAGCGTAGTTTACATGTGTGACTTAAAAGCTTATCTGGCCCGAATGAATAGCATGCCACCAAAGGGGTTAAACTTGAAGACATCAATATTTAAATAATCAGAAGCCAGAATCGTAAAGTGTGCAATGTGCGCAAGGTGGAAAACTTTATTCAATAAGGATTCCTAGATAGAAGAATCATTATCTTAGATCGTAAACAAAAATTAATACATTTCTTAGCAATTGGCGGTGCGTTATTTAATGCGACTACGCGAAAGGCCGCGTGACGTAAAAAGCGAAATGACCCTTTTTCGAATTTCTATCGTGGAAGAAGGCAAGGCGCTAATTTCGAGGGCTTATTTTTGTCTAAAAGATGGATGGATGAATGGATGGAATATAGGAGCCTCCCCTTTGAAACGGGGTAGTAGCAGTTGCTATCATGCTCATTTTTTTCCATATATTTTAACTATTATGTTATATTGGTTAACTATACGATCATTTTATTTATTGAATTTTTGTTTCTACATTACTAACATTATGTCACTTTTATGCTTTTAAGCCACCAATCTTCCAGTCGATATTTACTAGCTTCCACCTCCGATTTATTCACCCGGCCACTGGTATCTCTGAACCCTAGAGCTTCAGCAAGAGTGGCTACGCCTGCACCAACTTCCGGATGGATACCATTACATTCGAGTATAATATGGTCAATTGTTTCACTAGACTCTTTATGTCTTCGTCCTTGTGACCAGCATACTTATTGGTTAGTTTCCTAGTTCTTTTCCTTCATTGTGAGTCAACACGTTTTACGTATAGGTATTTAAATACTTTAGCTGCCCATCTGTTACTGTCCAATTTCCTCAGCCGTTCCTCATATAATATTTTACTCTGAGCTTCCCGTACTTCGAAAGAGGCCCAGCCCATATCTCCCTGTACTGCCTCATTTGTGGTTCTGCCGTGGTCCCCTAGTGCTAATCGTGCGACGGTTCTCTGATTTATTGATAATGTCGACTGTACCTCTGAGTTTAGACACACGGCACAAAACCGCATTTCCGAAAGTAAGCCCGGGCACCATAATTCCTTTCAAAATACCCCTCAAAACCTCATACCTGTTGTATCCCCACAATGCCCTATTCTTCATTATCCCGGCATTTCTTCGCCCTTTGGCCTTAAGTGATTGCTTATGCTTTCCAATGCATGTCAATCCTTCGTTTATCCATACATCGAGATATTTGTATTCTGCTACTCTGGGTATTTCATGGCCTTGTATTTTAAGACCCTGATCAGTTGAGCTGTTGAAGATCATCAGACCCGACTTAACTGCGCTAAAACGGAAGCCTAAAGCGTCCCCTTCGTCTCCGCAATACCTAACTAGAGTTTGCAAGTTTTGCTCGCTATCTGCTAACAGCACAATATCGTGTGCATACATTAAACCGGGGAGGCGCTGTTCTACCACCTTTCCGCCTAATCTATAAGCAGGTTAAAACCTTGTATCCTCCATTTATCATATAAAGCATGAACAGCAGCGGTGATAGAGAACAGCCATGTCTTAATCCTTTGCATACATTTTATAGCTTCCATACCTCTTATCCCTTCCCATTTAATTTTTACATTGTTATGCCTCTATATTTCCTGTAGGAACTCTGTTATCTCATAACCGATACCTTCTTCTTTTAACATGTTCCACAGGAGTTCCCTGTTTGCGTCGTCGTACGCCTCGTTTATGCCCAGGAAAGCCAAATACAAAGGTCTATTTTCCACTCCAGATATTTCGATACATTGAGTAAGCACGAACAGGCTATCATCTAAGCGCCTACAAAGAACCAGCGATATAGGGCGTCACCTGGCAGACAGCTTACGCACAACAAGGTGTCCTTGCACGGCTTCTGCGGGTGACCTATAGGATATCGCTTGCCCTTTTGCCGTTCACGGCTAGGCTGCTGCACCAAAATGCGAGGCTGCCTTTAAAGAATCGTTCTCCTCTAGAAACTGTGGTTGGTTTCAACAAAGCATACAGGTCCAGTTTGCGCAGCTTCCACGACTAGATCCTTGCTGGCCATGTATCGGCGCTCAGACGAAGAAAGAAAACAAGAGACATCTACGGTGTCTCGCGCACTCCGACCAAAGGAAAAGCGAGGAGCGCACCCTTCCTTCCTTTGAGCGCTGATAGCTGCAATTCGTTTGAATTTGCTTTCACTGAGACCGCCGCCACCCGTTCTTGTTCTTCTTCGTTTACGGTGCCAGGGCCTGCTGACAGCTGCAGTTTATAACGCCTATTCTATCGCCCATGCCACCCAGTATAGGCGGTATCGCCTGCTTTTGAACATTCAAGCACAGTTCTCCCTGCCAATTGCCAGAATAGCGCTTGCCTCGCACGTTTCCTGTACTTAATGTTTTCACCTTTTATTCGTCCATTTCTTTCTAATTTTGTTCTTCATCGTTCTGTACCGTGAGACGCGTGTGGGTTGATGGTTGGTATTTTGGCCGCCCCCAAATTTGGGTCTGTATTTTCGTTCCCTTGCAAGCATACCGCAAGTGCTATGGATAGTGTTAATAAGACGAGTTTCCTCGAAATATGCGGGTTTATGCAAAACCTCCGCTTTCTTGGATAATTACTCACACTACGCCCAACATCTGCTTTGTATGCATATTCTCCGTACCCTCCTTGAGCACGCGAAGCTGTTTTGCACTTATGCCTTCTTTTCTAAACATGATAACAAAATTTTCAATTTTCTCATTTATTCTTTTTTGTCAACTATGACCTGAGTAACAAGAAATTACAACATAGGAGGACTTCAACTTGAACAATGCAGTACTAAGGGATTGATATTGAGAAGAGTGTGATGGAGTATTTTGTAGCGTGAGAGCTTACAGTGCGAACTTTTCATTTGTTTTAAAAGAGGGGGAGGGGGGGGGGGGGGGGGGGCAGCCGACAAGGTGGTCAGATATAATCAAACTTAAAAGAAAGTCTAGAAATAACCGCCATTATCAAATATGACTTTAATACAGGAGTGCCCAGCCTGCCATGCCCTTAAAGCAGAAAAGAAATACATCAAGGAGGAATATGGGGCTATGAGGGCGGGTGGGTTGATTCTCAAATTCATCGAGGAGCTATGCAATCTTAAAATGTTTTCTTTATTGTAGTTTAATAGTCTGATGCTTTATTTTCGAAACTGGATACAACTTTCGAATTGCAGCATTCACCATCGAGATAAGTGCAGAGTTTCTTGTTAATTTGCTCAGAAGTGCGAAACCTGCAATTAAATAAAAAGCGCGAAAAAAAAACTTACATTTTTTGCCTCTTGTCGCCTGCATCGTTTACGCTTGATCTAAAAGAGCTCGAAGGGAGAGCTCGAAGGGGCCATTCTGTTCATGACGCTAGGCTACTATAGTATGACTGCGCTAATAAAACTGACAAATGTTGAAATCACAAGGTCCATCAAATAAGCACAGTCAAATAAACACACGCCTAAAAAGCTTTGAAAGATTGCAAGAAAATAGTTATAGTTTAAAGTCCCGAATACGCTATTAGTGGTCTAACAATTGCAACGAATCTTGCATAAAGTAGTCCCTTTCGTCTGTGGTGAAAAATAAAAACGATCAGCGTAAAGGGCGCAGAAAAGCACGTTCCACATCTATCAGCGTAAAATTATGCCTGATCTTTCTTTTTCTGTTTCTTTCCTCTGCCGTTACGGTTCAAGTGCAAGGTAAGACAATTTAAAAACCCTACTTCTTCATCATTTCTTTCGTGTACAAATTAAAGGAGCGAAATGCGCATTAAAAAGCAGCTCTCTTTTTTAATTATGGGCATGGGGGCTGGCTTGTCGGATGCATTGCTGATTATGAAATGAGACAACGTTCCAATCAGGGTAATGACGGCGCTTGAAATATGTGCACAGGGTATTGGTTGAGATCAAAAGAGGAGCAAGAAAATATGTTTTTGTTGTTGTTGTTAGTTGTTAGTGTATGAACGCAAATATTGAATATTGGAGCCAATGATCTTTGTTGATCGTGGTGTTCACTTATAAACGAATCAAGATTCTTGATCATTGACGTTGGAAACTGTACTTATTTTGTATTAATCAGGTCAGTCTTCTTTTCGGAAGAAACAATAAATTTATTATGGCGCAAGTTTACTAATCTTTAGTGTGATGGATGACTTGCGAATGGAATAAATACGATGGAAGTGCGCGTGGTTGTTCATTTCTTTAACGGCCTCGACGTTCCTGGGTTTGGAACTCACCTGCCCGCGGTTAGTTCCCATTTTAACTATACTTGCCCTTTAATCCCTATTGCTTTGAACTGGTTACATGTGTTGCTACTACATTGGAGGTAACCTGCTCACTTTCCCTCGTCGCTGAGATGAGTTGTGCAGTATCCTTTTTTTTTAGGGCCAGATATTAGTCATTTCCTTGCCGCAGACGGACAGAATAAAGTCGCATATAGATACATCAGTGAATACACTCATCTGGAACGCTGACGTGTGAAGCAAGGTGTAAAAACTTTCTTTGATTAGCGCTTGAGCCAAGATTTCTTGTGCCACGATTAAACATTAAACTTGTTCAGTGGACGTTGATGCTGAAATAAATTTGACTTTGATTTTGAATTTCTTTAGCGGAAGCCTTTAGTAGAAGCCTGACTTCAGCTACTATATTGCCGCCAACCATTCAAATCTTTTTGTTGTTTTTAAACAGCCGCCAATATCCGGCCTTATATTGTGATTGTAGCGCACGGATCGAATATGTACTCTTTGTTTGTTCATGCCGTTGTATCGAGACGCGGCTTTATTATTTCCTTTCTTGCAGAAGATGCTTCGAAATGTATCTCAAAATATTCTAGCCGCGCGCATGTGTTTATACAATGTTTCAGGATATGCTAGTCATCGTTTGCTGTTTTATCTCAATCTTTCTTCGGTGCCTTTAAATCGAGCGCTCACGGGCATCCTTTGTTCGATGACCACCGAGAACGATTGTTGCTATAGCCGCCGATTGCTGAGTTCGTTTGCGGGCACAAGTCAGCCCAATAAAAAGTTCATTCCAGTGAATTGCAAGCCTCCTCATTTGTTACCAGAGACCTTGACATCAAGACGTGACATCTGATTGAGGTGCTACTCTTCGTGTCCCGGTTTAGCCCTTCAAGCCAAGACCAGAGCTCTGTTCCTGTCGCCCTGGGGTCCCGCCAACAGGTCACAGAACCAGCCGCCGGCTTCAAGGGCTCCAACGCGAACACGGTCTGCTGCCAGGCCCCGATCGACCCCGGAAGCAATCAACATTGGCACTTACCTAGTCAACAGTACCGGTTCTCCTTGTGCAGCCACAGGAGCCCCCGCCCCCTTCCCCCCTCTTTCGTGGACTGCCCAGTGAAGATGCCGAAGACTGGATGGACCTCTTCGACCTTGTGGCAGAATTCAATAGATCGTACAACACTGCGAAACTAAGGCAAATCTTCTTTGCTCTTCAAGGACTTGTCCGAGTCTGGTTCTACAATCACGAAACCTTTGAAAGATTAGGGGACAAGGAAATTTAAGTTTATGACGGCCTTTGAAAGTTTCTTCTGAAAAGAAAAGGCCCAGACCTTCCTTCAATGCAAAATTCAGCTCCAAAATGAGCCTGTCCTGGCTTACGTTGAGGAGATGAATTCTCTCTTCCGCCGCACCTATCCCGGTATGACAGAGGAGAGCAAGGTGAGCCTGTCGGTGCGTGGTGTAAAAGTTCAACTATTTGCAGATCTTCTTCGCCAGCCACCTAAGACTGTTGAGAACTTTTGCCAGGAAGCAGCGAACACCGAAAAGACTTTAGAATCAAGGACGCGACTCTACAACCGTACACTTTAAACGCTGTCTGCAAGCCACTACGATCTTCCACTCGAACCGGTCCGCAGAAGTCACTACAGGAGGTCATCTTCGAGCAGAGACAGCGCCTTCGGGACTTCATCTGAGAGATCGTTCGAGTGGAATGCCGCCGCTTACTGCCATCATCCCAACAATCACAGGTGGCGACTTTCGCGGACGTCATCCGTACAGGAGTCAAGCAGGCATTGGGCGTCCCTCAAGCGACGGCTCCGACGGCTTCACCGCAGAAAGCAACAGTAATGGAATATGCTGTTGCATCACATTTCCTGCACCACGATGTGGCCTTCCAACCCTTCGCCACTACCATCATATCCAAGAAAGCCGCCCCTTGGTCCCCGCCCTCCAAGCCTATGAACGACCTTCAAGGTCCAGGAAATGCGATGTCTGGAGGAATTCTAACAAGTGACCACTCTGCTTCCGTTGTGGTGAGGCTGGACACATCTTCCGTCACTGCTCATACAGACAGATTGGCCTCCATGGTCTGGCCAGAGACGCCCAACGACCCCGTCCTGGGGAACGGCCAGAAGAAATCGACGACTTCCTCCGGAGGGGAACGCACGCGTCGCAAACTTGTCTGTCACGCTTCCCATCGCCGTACGACGCCCGGTTTGCGTAATCGGGCAGCGCGTACGTGCAAGAAAAGTTTCCTTGCCCCCGTAGGGGAACCAAAGGCAGCGACCTTTAGAGGTGAGGTTGCTCAACTGCGAAAAACCGAAAATCTTCCGACGACGACGATGAGAGAAAACGACACCGCTTTTACGACGATGCACCCTGTGAAGACTACCTCGACAATCATGCGCCCAGGCTCTAAAGTGACAACGCCGCTACGTATGACAACAACACGACCAGACTTGAAGTTGACACCACTACCCAGCGGACTGACAACTGTGTGCCTCGGTCACAACCTCAGCACACGACGAAACAGAGATCGAACACCGAAGCCAACATGCAATACGAGGACGTGAACCCGTGACCTAGAAGTAGCTGTCTATTGTCGTACAGTTACCTCCTTAATGCACACCGGGCCGACTATTGTGTCATCAGTAGAGAGTTCGCTGCTCAGCTAAAGAGAGTGACGACCACTTGGAAGGGCCTCTTTATCCGTACCGCTGGGGACAACGTTATTACGCATTCAGGATGATGCACAGCAAGAGTAACACAGAATAGATGTTCTTATCCTACCAGCTTTGTGGTCCTGCTACAGTGCTCCCACGAACTGATTTTGATTTGGACGTCATTTTTGAACGAACGTCGGGCGAATATCAACCTTCGCTCAAAACTCATCAAACTCTCGATGGACAAAGCCATACCTTCAAAGACAACATTGATGCACCACATCACTCTAAACGTCCTCGACTAAGACTTAACCATCCCGCCCCGATCAAGCGTCTTCTCCAGCGTGGGCAACGCAGACATTGAAACCACCGAAGGCGTCTTCTAAGAAAGCACCCAGTTGCTTTTAGAGAGTGTACTGGGAATCGCGTGAGGCATCGCCCATTTCCGTCATGAAGAAGCTCAAGTGCTGGTCACGAATTCATCGAATATCGGCACCTGAACAAGGGCACGACGATTGCTTTCCTAGAGAAGCTAGCAGCCTCTCGAGATATATTCAGCCTCCCAGACAACCTGAAGACGATGCACCCAACCAAGCTAAGCAGCCCAAGTTCGGACTGCTTATTCGCAGTGCCCTCCTGATCTCGGGCACTTCGACGAAAACGCTGAGGCAGAAATACACACCGATGCAAGCAGCGTTGTCCTAGGTGCAGTTGTCGTGGAGATAACGGAAAAACAAGAAGGAGTTAACGAGCACGCCAGCCGTTCACTGCCGAAAGCCAAAGCGAATTACTCGAGGACAGAAAAGGAGTGCCTCGTGATCATCTGGGCAACTTCATAGTTCTGACCATACTTTTACGGCCGACCATTCAAGCTAGTGAGCGATCACCACACGCTCTGCTGGCTGGAAAACTTCTAAGCCCCCCCCCCCCTCTCGCCCCCCGGCGGCCTTGCCCGATAGAACCTATGTCTTCAAGAATCTGATGTGACTGTAGTATATAAGTCTGGCCTCAAGCATTCTGACGCCGACTGCTTATCCGGAGCTGCTGTCGACGCTCCTCGAAACAAGAGGAGAAGACGCCTTTTTGGGACCGGTAAACGACAATGGTTTCGCTGAACAGCAGCGATTAGACCCTGCGCTGAAATACCTAGCCGATTGTCCAGATGGAAAGACTGCTTCCCTTCCCGCTTTACTCAGGCGTCAGCTGCCATCCTTCGCGTTACAAAATGACGTCCTTGTGAAGAACGTTGCGCCCACAAGGACCGCACAACTTCTTGTTGCACCTGCAAACCTCAGAGAAGACATTTTACAAGAATTCCACAATGCGCCAATGGCAGGGCATCTCGGCCTTGCAAGCACGTTGCACAGAATCCGGAAGCAATATTATTGGCCGCGGTTAGCTTATGACGTCACCCATTACGTCAATACGTGCCGTAAGTGCCAATGACGAAAGACACCCCCGACGAGACCTACTGGTCTACGGAACCAGATAACATCCCCACCGAAGCCTTTTCAAAAAATAGGGATGGACCTCCTCGAACCCTTTTCCAACTTCATCGATTGGGAACTAGTGGATTATTTGGCCACTGACTACGTCACCCTCAACGCCGAAGCAAAAGCCCTGCCTAACGGTTCCGCACCGGAAGCCGTCAAGTTTTTTGTCGACTAAATTCTCCTCCGACACGGCACCCCAGAAGGGCTTATTACGGAAAAGGGAACAGCATTAACGGCAGAGCTAACGCAATAACTCATTACACAACTAGAAAAAAGACCGGCCCTCCTTGTTCAAATTAAATAGGAGGACACCAAAAATAAATTATGAGAAATATACTTGGAGAGAATATATTTCACTCTAAATGTCGACATCGGCGATTATGATCGCTGGTTATACCTTTGGCTCAGTTTAGTATCTTTATTGCAGAAACTAGCTGCTATTTTTTCTGAACCACTGAAGATGCTTCCAATGTAAATATGATTTCGTTTACGGGCACTAGGGCAGCGCAATTTATCTTCATGTTCGAGGATAAGCGCTAGTCATTGCGCAGTGCTTAACGTAAAAGTCAATGGCAGAGTTCTATCACGTTCAACAAAACAAAAAGTGTATTTCCAGTGGCCTGATCATTACTAGAATCCTGTAAACAGAGAGAAAACATAAAAAATACAAGCTAAAAATAAAGAAACGTGGCCGAAGAAAAACGAAAATGTCCCCGTTCACATTGTCCGCAGAGAAGACGACGTCCCTCCTGAATGCTGATTGCCAGCTCTTCCGACCCTTGGGCCTGAGCTTCGATTCGAAATCATGCCACGCATGCCCACAGAGGCGCTGCTGTGCTCGGTTAGCTTTCTCTTTGTGCACTTCATGCCCTATTCCACGCTTTCTCAGGCCTATTTTGTGATCCGATCAGATTTGCCCCACATCGGGTCGGAGCCATGGGAGGCCGTACAAAATGAAGGAATCGTTTTCAAGTGAGAAATAAAAATAAAAGAGAGTCAAAAGGGCATCGAAAGAAGAACGGCAATGTGGAGAAAGTGCGGATACGACTGCTCTGATTTCTTTTTTATTTTCTTATGTCTCATCTACGAAGAAGTCCTGACCTTGCTGTTCGCTCAGGAAAATGTGGTTAGCTCCACCGAGCACTCGGAGTGACATTTCTGCGCTGACAAATCGGCGCCTTGAAACTTCGTTTTTGCGCTCTATGTAGTCATCAACCGGTTTTCGTGGCTGAAGCGCATTCGTTAGGTTTTTATGTTCCCCGTAGGCTCCTGCTTTTACCGTTTTTCTTCGTCCTCAACAGCCTCCTTTATCAAAGAGAAAGATGCAGTGTGCCTGCCATTTTTAATCACACTAAAGACAACAATCAAGGCTTTCGGAGAGCGCAGTTGAAATAGTAGAAGCGGGAAATTAAAGGAATGCGCACATGCTAAAACATGGAGCGCCAATGCAACTGCCAAAAACATATGCAGAGCTTTTGGCGTGAACAAAAGGATGACCTAGAAAACAAGAGTAGAAAATTAGGAGAAGGGAAGGAAAATACGTTACCGGTAATTTCGTCCACTAGAAGAGGTCGTTTCCTTCCACAATCTCTGTGCTGTCCTAAGTTCAAGTAGAATCGTTTTCTTTAGATTCCCTGTTTCTACACCATCGGCAGGTACCGGTAAGAAACAGCTACTAAATATTTCCATCTTTATGAATACGATGCGTTGCTAATTTGATCTGCGAGCACTTCCAAAATACGCTGCATCTGATTTTGATCCTCCTAGTTATTTTCACTTTCGTTGTGGAACGAACCAATAAGAAACGGCAAGTGCACAGAGTATGTAGGGAAGAGCCACTAGTTATTTACTTTGCAGTCCAAACCAAGAACATGAAACCAGCTTGGGCAAGACATATGGTGTGCCGAAAAATGGTATCCGATTATCTCGTATTTCGCACTACATATGTCTTGCCCAAGCCCTTATACATAGCATTCATTGATTACGAAAAAGCATTTGACTCAGCAGAAACCGAGACGTTCATGAAGGCATTGCGAAATCAGAGTGTAGACGAGCTCTACGTGAAAGCAATGGAATATATATATATATATATATATATAGTGGCTTCACAGCAACCTTAGTTCTGTATAAAGAAAGTAACAAAATTCTTATAAAGAAAGGTGCTGGGCAAGGAGACACGATCACTCCAGTACTATTCACAGCTTGCTTAGAGGAAGTACTCAGAGTCTTTGGAATGGGAGCTGTTAGGAATAATAGTAGATTTATAATACCTCAGTAATCTGCGATTTGCTGATGACATTGCATTCTTAAGTAACTTTGAGGATGAACTGCAAAATATGCTTGATGACCTAGACGGGAAAAGTAGAAAGGTATACTCTTGAAAATCAGTACGCAAAAGAGGAAGGTAATGTTCAACGGCCTCGGGAAGGAACAGCACTTTACGTTAGGTAGCGAAGCACTGGAAGTAGTCTGCGATTATGTCTACTTAGGACAGGTAGTGACGGCAGATTCGGAACATGAAACGGAAATAATAAGGAGAAAAAGACTGGGATGGAGCGAATTTGCCAAGCACTCGCAGGTTATGAATAGCAGCTTACCAGTGTCGCTCAAGAGGAAAGTATACAAAAGTTGCATTTTGCCTGTACTCACCTATGGGACTGAAACGTGGAGGCTAACGAAGAGGGTTCTACTTTAGGCTGGGACAAAGCAGAGGGCTATGGAGCGAAAAATGGTAGGAGTAAGGTTACGAGATAGGAAATGTGCAGAGTGGGTTAGAGAAATAAGTTACTGACGTTCTCGTCGAAATCAAGAAGAAGAAATGAGCATGGGCGTAGTTTGAGGAGAGGATAACCGGTGGTAGCTTAGGCAAACAAACTGGATTCCAAGGGAAGGAAAGTGTAGCACGGGGCGGCAGAAAGTTAGGTGGGCGGATAAGGTCAAGAAGTTCGAAGGGGTTAAGTGGATGCAGCTAGCACAGGACCGGATTGATTGGAGGAATATGGGAGAGGCATTCGCCCTGCAGTGGGTATAGTCAGGCTGATGATGATGATGATGATCTGTAATGACAAGAAATTTATTATCAACGAAACAAAAAGTGGCAGGGGGCGGCAGAAAGGTGGGCGGATGAGATTAAGAGGTTTGTGGAGTTCATGCGGATCCCGCTAGCAGAGAACCGTTAAACTGGAGGGTTATGACATTAGTCTTTATCCTGCAGTGGGGATAGTCCGCCTGATGATGATGAAGACTAGGGAATTGGGATGCAAATGCCCGAATTGGCCCCCCTATCTTACAAACCTTCTAGCATAGCATTTCATCATTTCGGTGGATGTGCACCTGTTTAGATGCTTTTGTCAGATGAGGGAAACACTTTCAAAACCATGACCGCTTTTTGTTCGATTATGTCTAGTAGCTCAGGAATAGGTTTTATCGCAACGGTTCTCCTTGAATTACATAATACGTATTTCGCTTTCTGCCTTCTCCTCCCGCCATCGTAGTGATAACTCTATAAATGAACACCCCCAGTGCCCTAGTGGTTATTACGCAAAACCCCACAGCCGCATGAAAACGCGTAAAAATGGCTTGTCTCATCAAAGCAGCGGTGGGTATAGGAGAACACAAATTCCGCCTATGTGACGCGGCCTATATTACGCTCGTTGAAGTGGAGCTGAACGCAGAGCTGCTCTATGCAAAACGTAGTTCTCATACGGCAAGACAAAAAAAAAAAGAGCAAAAAAAAAAACGCGCCTCTTTGCAGACGACGGCGCAGACACACAGAGCGACTGCCAGGACTTCGCAGCAATCACTCACCAAACCGTTTTGAAAATATGGCTTCTAAATGTCGCTACATATTTTGGCGCAGCGTTCTCCAAAGTATACGCAAACTGTGAACGAATGGCTGTCTACATGGGCACACCGTTAAACGAGAAAACTTCCCGGGAACTTTTGACTGCGTGCGCATCTCTAAGGGTCTCACTCCCATCGTTGCCGGCTACCGCGTGACTCCCACGGAAACTCCTCGTGCCATTTCAAAATTACATCGTTTTCGAAATGAGCTAGGTGCAATACTTTAGCAACGTTTTAATGTTTACTGAGCTTTTTTTCATGAAGAGTCATGAAGAGTCCTACATAGCTCGTGCACTGTGAAATAAGGAAAAAAGTTCGTAAGAATTTTCTGCGCATGCAATAAACTGGCCTCCAGCTCAGTCGGGACGTAGAAGTGGTCACTAGTGCAGCTGAACGCAGAGCTGACCGCGGCCCACCTGGTGCAGTGCACAGAGTCTATACGAAAACGGTTGCCTCACATTTTCCGTGTGAATGCCAAGAAACTGGCGCCCGCATAGAGGCCAACCAGTAGCAGCATATATAGAGACACTACATGGTTGGTTTGTGTTCCTCATATGATGCCGCATGTACAAAATGTGCTTACTTGTACCGGTCATTCAAGTTATGCAACCTAGATAAAACTACGTTAAAAAAGCACTTCACCCAAATCCTCCAAATTCAAATCATCCAGGAGTCGCAACACTACCTGCAACACAAACACGCTCACCAGACTTGACGTGGTGGAAGGGCCCTGGTGCACCACAGTGGCAGGCGGAATTAGATGCGTGGGGTAGTGACCATGTCCCCATTAGTATTGGTCTTAATTTGGGACATATGAAGAAAATTCGAAAGAAAGCTTCTGTTACACATTGGGATGGTGTACGGCAAGATACTCGAACGCATTCAGTTAGCCCGAATACTCTTGTTACCACCCTGCAAACGGTACTCAAGGATCACACCATTACAACTACAGTGAACGAAGATCAGCCAACTCCCGACCTGCACCTACTAAAACTTTTGGCACGCCGAAAACGGACCGAGATACAGGCTGGTCGCCATCCTGAAGACGTGCAAAGAAAAACTGAGGTAAACAGAGTGACGCCACAGACACGCCAATATGAAAAACAGCTGGCTCATAGGAGATGGGATGAGTGGTGTAGTCGTTTGGGCTCAGGAACGACTAACAAGGCCCTCTGGAGGACTTTCCATGGCATAGAAAAGAGGCGGCAGGTTAAAGATCATGCAGAATGTATTAGACTCGCATTACAGCTTACACCAGAGGAGCTTGCAGATCAGGCTGCTGCCCTTTTCTTCCCGAACCGCGCACATTATCCGGCGCCTTCACCGACAGTGAATGCGGGTGATAAAACAGGAATAACATTACCATTTACCAAATTGGAGTTATTGGCTGCTATAGAAGAAGCGAATGGTAAAACTGCGCCTGGACATGATGATATTCTTTATGAAGTATTCAAGAATTTAGAAGGAGCCGCAGTTGACAGCTTGTTGGATGTGATAAATGAGGTATGGCAAAGAGGAGACATTCCACTCGGCTGGAAACACTCGGTGGTGGTAACAATACCAAAGACTGGGAGACCTCCCACAAGCCTAGAATCTTTGGGACCTATCTCGCTAACACCCACAATTTTCAAGATCTATGAAAAAATAATAGCCACCCGCCTGTCATGGTGGTAGGAAAGTAATAAAAAATATCATTCTCGACAAATTGGGTTCCGAACAAACCTTGGCACAGAAAATGGACCGGCTATGCTCGCTGAAGAGGTCATACACGTGTCGCCTTATAGCCACCTAGTGCGCACTGTAGTAGCTACCGACGTGGCGAAGACATACGACAACGTGTTACATGCCAAGATTCTTAGCAACATGGAATGTATGGGCATTCCCTTGCAGGTCATAAAAGCAGTACATAATCTGCTTGAGGACAGGACGTTTTCTATCCGGATAAACGGAAAACAAATTGGCAATTACACCTCGGACAGAAGCGTGCCACAAGGGTCAGTGTTAGCACCTTTATTATTTAATATCGCATTTATCCCATTGGCGTGGAAATTAGCTAAAATACCAGAAGTGCGGTTCATGATATACGCAGATGATGTCACGATTTGGTCTGTTCATAAACATTTTGAGAGACATAATCAGTATCTGCAAGAGGCTTTAAATACCATAGATGAGTACGTCCAAGAGGCAGGTCTGGAATTATCACCTCAAAAGTCCAGCTACATTCATGTTGCCAACAAGATTGGAAGAAAACAGTTGGCAACGCAAAGAGTCACCCTAAAGATTGGAAATCAGGCATTGGAAGAGGTGGACGAGTTTAGAGTTCTTGGCCTAGAAATTCACAAATCCGGCAAAGGAACACAATGGCTTCATAAGGTGAAAAAAGTAGCTGCGACTTCCTTAAACCTGATAAAACGCATTTCGTCTAGGGGAGGAGGAGCTCGAGCGGACATGGCAAGACGTCTTGTACAATCGGTGTTACAGCCGAGGATACTATACCATGCCCAATTCCAAAGGCTCACGAAGCGGCAGTGGGCGAAATTGGAAGCAATAAACAGAAACGCAATGCGCACTATCACGGCCTTACCAAAACTTACCCCTATCCCTATTCTCGAAGAGTTTGCACAGATAAATACGTTGACAGAATTAATTGAACAACGAGAGGCAACAAGGGATATGAAGCGAAAGTACGTTACGCCCATAGCATCCTTGCACGACGAAGTGGCAGTTCAAACACCCCCAATGGCTGACCCCCCTCCGTGGGAATTCACGACTATTACGACAAACAAGACCACTCGGCTTCGTCGCAAAGAAAAGCTGGCATCTCGACCTCTGGTTGATGCACTTCCAGGTACCTGCATTGCATATACGGACGCATCAATTATAGAAAATGGCGGTAGAACAGCAGCTACTAGTCCAACACACAGCGAACTAAAGGTACATAAAGAATACGTTTCAGAATACCCGGACCAGCTTGTGATGGAACTTTATGCAATCCGCGATGCTATGGAGGCCATAAGTAAAATAGATTCCATAACAGAAGCCCACATCTATACAGACTCCTTAGCCGCTATAAAACAACTGAAGAAAGTAACGAAGACGCTATGTGCTACCCAGGAAATCCACGCGCTCAATAAAAAACAAAGATAAGCATTCAGATAAATTGGACACAAGACGATGCTGAGAACGCTGAGCAGAGAAAAGTTGACCACCTCACACACGAAGTTCCAAACACTAATGCGCCCCCCACCAGGCTGCCTTTCGATGCCCGCTCCGCTGTTCCCATCTTAGCATCCTCTTTAAGAAAAGTACACGCGCCCTCATTCCCCCGTGTACATTCCCACTCCCTCGTAACTTAACTAGATTGGAGGAGGTTTCCCTTAGAAGGATAAGAGCTGGGGCGGCCCTTACCCCGTCGGTAAAATGCCGATGGAGATCGCAAGCAGACATTGGACCAACCACATGCCCGAAGTGTTCCACACCAGCTGCAGAAGTGGATGTTCGCCACCTGCTATGGACATGTGCAGGGACAAGGGCATCAAGGACACAGATTCTGCGCGAAGTGGGACTAACCACAAGGGAAGAGGACTTTTCTAAATGGCTCACCGGCAACGCTAAGAGCGAGAGCCTGCTCCGGTTCCTCACGGAAAACCATTTACATGAGTTTCTATAATATGCCTTATGGCAAGCTTCCGTACAAAAAAAAAAGCACTTCTCAAACTTCATGTCAAAGGCATGGAAGAAGATGGCCCCCTGTAGCAGACAGTAGCGCAGAGGACACTCTGTTCAAGCGCAGACGACGTCTGCGTCCGCGAACAAGACCTGTGTGAGAACACAGGGGCTTTGGTCCTCTGCTGTTGCGCGTGGTTCGTTTACCTTGTGGTGTGTGCCATCAGCTTAAAAATTTGTAACATTCTAGCACTAGTAATAGAGAAGAATGTGGACTGAGCGGCAGCATGTTGGTACAGCATGAGAAGCTATCGCGATTGGGAGAAGCTCCCAGCAGGTAATAATTTTTCAGAGGTATGTCGGTCTTTACAACTCCCTCATATCAGAGCATTTTAAATATATATTGACTTCAATATGACGCAGCCTTCATTGTCACACTTTTTCTTTAAAACACTCGCTAGCTTTTAACAATATCCCGTATCGATTGATGCTCCCTGAATCTGGAAGATTATTTTGCAATTTTTTATTACAAGTCCTTATTGGTCGCTCTCCAGATTTGTACCCCAATGTGTTAACTGGCTTTATTTTTAAAACTCTGCCACTTTAATCACATTTCATATTTTAATCATTTGTCTACGATGGTCGCGGGTACTCTGAACCGGGTCACGACATTGTAAATACAATGTGAAATGAGAAATTTACATTGAAATATTTTGGTTTCATCTACGTCTCTGTGCGTAAAGTCTTTTAACCCCCAGTCGAACCAGCTTGAAGACTGCAGCGCCACTGCATCTTGTTTTCGTCTCATATCGGTGTTGGTCTACAGAGGCTGTATGTAGGCGCCCCAAAAAGGGACCTCGTTGCTCGTTTCTCGTCCTCGTTCGTACCGTGTGCAGCTTGTTGTGATGAAGGTCCAAGGAGATGACTTGTAGAGCTGACGGTTCACTCTTCCTTACTTTTTTTGCTTTTTCTCTCGCTTTTCTGGTTCCAAAGCCAAATTACGTCACTCGGCAAAATCGTAACTCAAGACGAGACTTTTGATTTAGTTGTAAATCCACTATCTTTATCTCTGCTACAGCTTCTCCCCTTTTTAGCTCCTTTATCGGCTTCCTGTGTGCCAAGCTCATAGAGGGGCTCTTGTGTGATGATCTTCGGAAATTCAATAGAATGGAATATTACTTAAATCAAAAACCAGTAAATGCCGCAACCAGCTGTTTCTCATATTTATTTCCTGTTCTGTGTAAAAGTATGTCAAATCGTATCCGCTTTCATCTTCAAATGCACGTACAAGACACTAAATCACATCTGTTCATTATTGCTCATGCATGTAACAGGGTTTCGAACGTAACGAGAAGTTTAATATGTAGTACGCATGACTGTTAACGTAAAAGCGGGAATAATATTGGTTGCCCTGGTGGTGAACGACAACTGAAAAGACTAATTGTTTTCCTTTTCTGTTGTTTCGTTTCAGCGTATCTTTGTTAGAGCTGTGCACGGGCTCGGGACGACCCAAAAGCCTGTACCCGGCCCGGCCCGCGGACCGGGATCGGGCCGCTCGAAAGCCATTTCGCTCGGGCACGGGCCGGGCCAAAGTATATTGTCACGTAGTGGTGACGAGGTCGACGACAAAAATGAAGGGGTCGATGAATGCACTAAAGAAACTGTTTATTTGGGCTGACTTGCGCCCGCAAAAGAACTAAGCAACTCGGCGGCGGCGATAGAAACAAACGTGCTCGTCGATCGTCGAACAAAGAATGCCCGTCACACTCGTCAACGCTCAATTTAAAGGGTGCACAGAACAATCTAGATAACGTCGCAAACAGCTACCAGCACGGGCTGGAACATTGTGGAAAGACACCCGAGTGGCCGGAACCTTCGAGACAGATCTCGGTGCATCTTGCGCTACAACGAAACTGATAAAGGTGTGACTCGCGACATCGAGCAATAAGAAAGAAAGAATACAGAACTGATACGCGATCCGGAATTAGAGTGATAAGCCTGTATGCCGGCGGCTGTTAAAAGACAACAAATACTGTTTGAAGGTTTCGCGGCATTACTCCCCATTTAAAAAAAACATCGCCTCGATGTTCCAAAACAAAGAAACTTAAATATAAACACTACCACGGATTTTTTTAACGCGCGTAATATGGCTTCAGTCGTACAACATGTACAATTTCTGGGCGTGCGCGTCGCCTTTGTGATGCTGACGTTCCGTCGGGAATGATTTCATAGTCCAGTGGTCCGACGCGGCGAATGATTTTGTATGGCCCAAAGTATCGACGCAACAACTTTTCACTTAGTCCGCGACGGCGAATTGGTGTCCAAACCCACACTTGGTCTCCTGGATTGTACTCTGCGTGGCGTCGTCGTAAATTGTATCGTCGTTTGTCGGTGCGCGGTTGGTCTTTAATACGCAGCCGTGCGAGTCGTCGGGCTTCCTCCGCACGCTGCAGGTAGGCGGCGACGTCAAGGTTGTCTTCGCTGGTTACGTGCGGCAGCATTGCGTCGAGCGTCGTCGTGGGCTCCCTGCCGTACACAAGCTTAAACGGGGTCGCTCTGGTCGTCTCCTGGACTGCCGTGTTATACGCGAAGATCACGTACGGCAAGATGGCGTCCCAGGTCTTATGTTCAGCGTCGACGTACATAGCGATCATGTCCGCGATCGTTTTGTTCAGGCGCTCCGTGAGGCCATTGGTCTGGGGATGGTACGCAGTTGTTCGTCGATGGCTTGTGTGACTGTATTCCAGGATGGCTTGCATCAACTCTGCCGTAAACGCCGTTCCCCTGTCCGTGATGAGCACTTCTGGGGCGCCGTGTCGCAAGAGAATTTGTTCGACAAAAAATTTGGCGACTTCTGCCTCGGTACCATTTGGTAGTGCTCTTGCTTCGGCGTAACGGGTAAGGTAGTCAGTGGCCACGATGATCCACTTGTTACCCATAGACGAAGATGGAAAGGGGCCGAGGAGATCCATCCCAATTTGCATAAAGGGCAGGATTGGGGGCGGAATCGGGTTTAGTAGTCCTGCTGGTCTGATCGGTGGCGTCTTGCGTCGTTGGCACTCACGACACGTCTTCACGTAGTGGGCAACTTCGGCAGGCAGTCGCGGCCAGTAATACTTCTGTTGGATTCGACGCAACGTGCGCGCAAATCCGAGGTGGCCTGCTGTGGGCTCATCGTGCAACGCCTGCAGAATTTCTTGCCGAAGGGTTTTAGGCACTACGAGAAGCTGCGCGGTCTTGTTGGGTGCGAAGTCCTTCTTCACGAGGAGGCCATTGCTTAACGTGAAGGATGATAATTGTCGCCTGAACACACCAGGAGGGGAAACGGTATTTCCTTCCAAGTAATCGGCTAGCGCTTTCAGCTCAGGGTCTGATCGCTGTTGTTCTGCGAAACTGCTGGCGCTTACCGGTCCCAAAAAGGCGTCGTCGTCATCGTCCTTCGGGGGAGCATCGACGGGAGCGCGGGATAAGCAGTCTGCGTCGGAATGCTTTCGGCACACTTATAGACTACAGTCATGTCAAATTCTTGAAGTCGTAGGCTCCATCTGGCAAGGCGGCCGGAAGGATCTTTCAAATTAGCCAGCCAGCAGAGCGCGTGATGGTCGCTTACCACCTTGAATGGTCGGCCGTATAGGTATGGACGAAACTTAGAAGTGGCCCAGATGATTGCAAGGCGCTCCTTCTCGGTCGTCGAGTAATTGACTTCGGCTTTTGTGAGTGACCTGCTAGCGTAGGCGATTACTTTCTCCTTTCCGGCACTCTTCTGGACGAGAACGGTTCCTAGGCCCACACTGCTCGCGTCGGTGTGAATTTCGGTCTCGGCGTTTTCATCAAAGTGGCCAAGTACGGGAGGGCATTGCAGGCGGCCCTTGAGTTCGTCGAAGGCTTCTCCTTGCGGTGCTTCCCATTTAAAAGGTACGTCAGCCTTTGTAAGCTGCGTCAACGGTTCGGCGATCCGCGAAAAGTTTCTGACAAATCGTCGATAATAAGCGGACAGCCCAAGGAATCGGCGCACAGCTTTCTTGTCGGCAGGCGGTGGGAATTGTGCGATTGCAGCTGTTTTCTCCGGGTCTGGGCGAATACCGTCCTTGCTAACGATGTGACCTAGGAACCGGAGTTCTTCGTAGGCGAAGTGACACTTCTCTGCTTTTAGCGTTAGTCCCGAGGACTTGATGGCTTACAACACTGTCTGTAGTCGTTTTAGGTGGTCTTGAAAGTTTGACGAGAAGACAACAACGTCGTCCAAATATACCATACAAATTTGCCACTTCAACCCTGCCAGGACTGTGTCCATTACTCGTTGAAACGTGGCTGGTGCGGAGCAGAGGCCAAATGGCATCACCTTGAACTCATAAAGGCCGTCCGGTGTGATGAATGCGGTCTTCTCGCGATCTCTTTCGTCGACCTCAATTTGCCAATATCCGCTCTTCAGGTCCATCGATGAGAAGTACCTTGCATTGCAGAGTCGGTCGAGAGTGTCGTCGACGCGGGGAAGCGGGTAGACATCCTTCTTCGTTATGCTATTCAAGCGGCGGTAATCAACGCAGAAGCGAAGTGTGCTGTCTTTCTTCTTGACCAAAACGACTGGTGCCGCCCAGGGGCTGTTCGATGGCTGGATTACGTCATCACGCAGCATTTCCTCAACTTGATCGCGAATGGCCTGCCGTTCTCGGGGCGATACACGATAAGGGCTTTGGCGCAGAGGTCGGGCGTGTTCGTCCGTTATAATGCGGTGCTTGGCCAGTGGTGTTTGTCGTACCTTCGATGATGACGAGAAGCACTCCCCGTAGCTTCGAAGAAGACTGAGAATCAGGTCTTTCCTGCTGTGGGTCAATGCCGGGTTGATGTCAAATTTGGGCTGACGGAATTGGTCCGGTGCGTCTTCCAGCGTTTGGTCGTGGAGGGCGAATACATCTTTGAGGTCGGCTAATTCGTCGAGAAAAGCGATCTTCGTGCCCTTGTTGAGATGCCGGTATTCTTCGGTGAAGTTTGTTACCAGAACCTGAGCTTGACCTCTCCGGAATTTCGTGATGCCTCTTGCGATGCCGACACCTCGTTCTAAGAGCAATTGGATATTTCCTTCGACGATGCCTTCAGCGGTTTCGATCTTGGCGCTACCTACGCAGACTGCGATACTTGATCGGGGCGGGACGTTCAATTCTTCGTCGAGGATGTTTAGAGGGATGTGTTGCATCGACGTCGTCGTAGCAGGAATGGCTTTGTCTGCAGAGAGCTTGATGAGCTTGGATCGCAGGTCGATGATAGCCCTATGTTCATTTAGGAAGTCCATGCCTAAAATCACGTCGCGGGAGCACTGCTGCAAGACCACAAAGCTGGTGGGGTAAGTACGCCCATTTACGGTTATTCTTGCAGTGCATCGTCCCGATGGAGTAATCAGGTTGCCACCTGCTGTGCGAATCAGCGGGCCATCCCAAGCGGTGGTAACTTTTCTTAGCTGAGAGGCTAACGGTCCACTAATGACTGAATAGTCAGCTCCGGTGTCTACTAGGGCAGTGACTCTGCGACCGTCGACATCAACTTCAACGTCACTTGTTCGCGTCCTCGCATTGCACGTGGGCCTTATTGTCCGATCTCGGCTCCGTCGTTTCTTCAGGTCATGGCCGGGGCATACCGTTGTTACTTCACTGGGCGGCGGTATCTGCTTGCACTCTGGTCGTGTTGTCGTCGATGTCGTCGTGTGGAGCGGCGATGAAACGGTTGCGTCGTCGTTAGTGGTCGTCGGCGGCGGAGGATCTTCGTCTTTTCGCCGTTGAGCAACCTCACCTCCAAAGGTTGCTGCCTTTAGTTTCCCCTGCGCGGGCTTGGGGACCTTCCGCGCATACTCTCATCATAGGTACGGTCTGGCGACGCAGAGCGGGCCCTGTACGGCGATGGAGATCTGAACCGACGGCTTGGTGGCGCAATCTCACCGCTACGCAGGTAGTTGTCAATTTCTTGTGGTCGTTCACCTGGGCGTGGTCGTGGAGCGTCGACTGCAAATCCGCGGAGACCGATTTGTCGGTACGGGCAGTGGCGCAGAATGTGGCCGGCCTCACCGCAGTGGAAGCATAATGGCCGGTTGTTTGCAGTCCTCCAGGCGTCGCACTTCCTGGGGTTTGGGGGTCGTTGGTAGGCTTGGCGGGCGGGGGCCAAGGGGTGGTTTTCAGGAACAAGACGGTAGCGGCGAGGGCTGGGAAAGTCATCACGTCGGGGCGGAGGGCGACGCAGTGCACCAGCGTAGTTCATTGCTGTTGCCTCTTGAGCTGGAACAGTAGCAGCCGTCGCTCGAGGAACGCCCAGCGCCTGCTGAACTTCTTCACGGACGACGTCCGCGAGCGTCGCTACCTGGGGTTGTTGCGATGATGGCAGCATTCGGCGGAGCTCCTCTCGCACGATCTCCCGGATGAGGTCCCGAAGGCTCTCTCCGCTTGCAGATGTGCTGGGGTAGTGCCATGAGTAGTTTGGTTGAAGTGGTCGCTCGTAGTGGCGCATCCGGGTATCCAACGTCTTCTCGATGGTCGAAGCTTCACACTCAAATTCTTCCACAGTTTTCGGCGGGTTTCGGACAAGCCCCGCAAAAAGCGACTCTTTAACGCCTCGCATTAAGAATTTCACTCTGTCATCTTCGGTCATGTTAGGGTCGGCGCGGCGAAACAGGCGTTTCATCTCCTCTACGTAGGCCAGGACGGGCTCGTTTGGTAGTTGAATTCTTGATTGGAGGAGGGCCTGAGCTCTTTCTTTTCTCACAGAACTTGTAAAGGCCATCAAGAACTGTGCTTTGAATATCTCCCAATCCTTGAAAGAAATCTCGTGATTTTCAAACCAAACTCGGGCATGTCCTTGAAGAACAAAGTAGACCTGCCTGAGTTTCGCAGCGTCGTTCCAACCGTTGAATTCTGCCACACGGTCGAAAAGGTCCATCCAGTCACCCGCATCTTCATCCGATCGTCCATGGAAGCAGGGGGGCTCACGGGGTTGGACAAAAACAACCGGTGCTGTAGGCTGGGCCATTGTCAGCGTCGATGCCTTCCGAGATCGACTGGGGTCAAGCAGCAGACCGTGTTCGGGTTGTAGGCCTTGAAGTCGGCGGCTGGCTCGGTGACCTGTAGGCTGGTCTTCTAGGGCGACAGGAACACGGCTTGGGTCTTCGCTTGAAGGATCAAAGGCAGCACCTCCACCAGATGTCACGTAGTGGTGACGAGGTCGACGACAAAAATGAAGGGGTCGATGAATGCACTAAAGAAACTGTTTATTTGGGCTGACTTGCGCCCGCAAAAGAACTAAGCAACTCGGCGGCGGCGATAGAAACAAACGTGCTCGTCGATCGTCGAACAAAGAATGCCCGTCACACTCGTCAACGCTCAATTTAAAGGGTGCACAGAACAATCTAGATAACGTCGCAAACAGCTACCAGCACGGGCTGGAACATTGTGAAAAGACACCCGAGTGGCCGGAACCTTCGAGACAGATCTCGGTGCATCTTGCGCTACAACGAAACTGATAAAGGTGTGACTCGCGACATCGAGCAATAAGAAAGAAAGAATACAGAACTGATACGCGATCCGGAATTAGAGTGATAAGCCTGTATGCCGGCGGCTGTTAAAAGACAACAAATACTGTTTGAAGGTTTCGCGGCAATATTGTATCGGGCGAGTCGGGCCGGGCCGGACACCCCAATCACGAACACAGGCAGCATTTGCGAAAACGCGAATGCGGTCGTGTAGTGCGATATGCGTCTAGAATGCACTGCACTTTCCAGCGTCGTCCTCACGTTAGAGCTTCCGAGTTCTTTGCCGGCGTCGACTCGCCTTTCCTCCCTCCCCTCGCCATGAGGGGCCGCTTGTGGGCTATATTTAGTTTCGGGTTTTGCATATCCGGTTTGGTAACACCGGCGCTGATGTTTACGTGTCGGGTTCATAATTCGCGCTACGCTGTCGCCAATCACACGTCTCTATTGTGACGCACATCTGCCTGGAAATGACCTCGTTAGAAGCGAAACATAGCTCAAAGCTTCTGCGGTGTAATGGTTTCATCGCGTTTTTCTTGGTGCTAAATTTCACTTGAAAGGCACACGGTGAGCCAGGTGGGCTTACTTTGTACCTGGCCACAAAATGAACCCCTTGCTTAAGTTTAAAGCTTGCGAACTTGGGGAGAAGAATACAAGCCGCTTATCGAAAACTTGCTTTCCTATCAAATAACGTGTTAGTCATTCCATCCAGAAGTTATAGCAGTAAAAAACAAACTCAGCTGTACCGGGTTGATTGTTCAGGAGCGCCGCTAATGCAGCAATTCAATGAAGAACTTTTTGTTTTTGTGTACTAGGACAACTCTACGTACGTGCTGTGCCACAGAATATTTAGCAAATGTGTCATTTCGAACGTGAAAACTCATTTCAAGATCTTGGATTAACTTGTCATGCTGAAATTATTTTCTTCTATTTCATCCCTTAACTTCAATTGTAGTATGACGCGCTGGGCCTGATCCTTAAATTTAAGCGCCGGGCCGGGCCGGACGAAGTCCTTATTTGTGTAGGGCCCGGTTCTGGTCTGTAGCGTCGGGCCCTGGCCGGGCTCGGGCTCAAATTTTCGGCTCGTGCACACCTCTAATCCTAGTAGTACTCGACTAAATCTTCTAGGCCTCCCCGCCCACTCACGCCTCGTCACGCCAGCCTGTGCGCTGCAGATTTTCACGCGCTCTTCCTCTTCCTCTTCCGAGTTCACTCGGATGCGACACGACGGCACATGGCTGCCCGGTGCAAAATCATGGATTATTTGGTGAACCACGTTGACGCTTGGTAAGCGCGAAACAAGAAGCTAACAGTGAATTCTTGTTGGAACACCTCAGCGACTCGGACACTCTGCTGGCGGACACCATGGCGGAGAGGGCCCGTTGCAGGCCGTCGTGACGTTTCCGGACAGCGCTGGGGGAGTGGCGTCCTTCCTGGTCCAACAACGAAGATGCGAAGATGCAGACGAAGCCTGTTGCTGCACTCGCGGCGTAAGTAGCGGGCTCTCGCGTAGTCCATCCTTCTGCCTCACTACATATTGTGAGCATGAGGCTCTTTTTTTTTTTCTTATGTTGCAATCTTATCTGCCTTGTAGTCGCAGTTGAACGCATTCTTTTGCAAGTTTTTACTCTACAGTGATATATGTAGCACGTTGTACTTTATTTTGTCGCTACAGAATAAACCGGTGTTTTATCTTCAGTTCCCGTGGCGGTTGGCTTGTCGGGCGATACCATGGCTTACGAACCCAACTCTAGAAGGCTTGGCTGTCAGTCTTAGTTAACACTGCTTTTTGAAGCAGCTATATGCTATTGCGATCAAAAGAGATACGAGCCACGCCGTAAGTTGCTTCTATCACAGAACGAAACATTGAGCAAGTGCCGGGTTCTCACGGGTCGATAGTTCTCGTAGAAATGCACGATCAAAAAAGGCTATAAAAAACAAGATGACCAGCAATAGCGTTGCGCAAGTATTTCTCCGCCAACCGGATAAGAAAAAGCTCTCCAGCCAGTTTAAGTTCGCAGTGAAAATCATCCTGCTAGGGCCGAGACGCTTATAATCGCTGCTCTCTATGACGTTCCGAAGGCGAACGAAGCATTTCGTGCGCCAGTTTGCTTAGCGACAACAAAGTGCATCCGAGTTGTACACGCACCTCTTCCCTTTAAATAGAACAGACATGTCTCAAATATGACGTCAAAATCACTGGCGTGCTCTATTCGTTAAAATATTGCCGAACATCTGCTTCACCTGACACTAAATTATTAGCTGACGCTTTACTTGTTTGCTGTGCGCCGAAATAAAGCACTCTTTTCTGGTTTTGGTCGACTAGCTACTGCATTTGTCAATAAGACAGCGCTCAGTGAAAGGCCGTTAAATTCATTTACAAAGAAGTACAGTGATAATGCATCCCCAACAGAATGGTTACTCAGAGGTGGTCTTCCGACTCTACAAAATCGGGCCAAATTATTGCGATTAATTTTTGTTCCTTTTAAACAAAACATTTAAAATAAATAGAAATAATTGCTTGGCTTTTTGAAACTTAGTAAACTTGAGAAAAGGCTAATAATGTGTGTAGGTTATTAAACCCTACAAACGAAATCAAATTTTGTAGTGACGCATTCAAATTTTCTTGCTTTCCTCAAGCTATGCGAGATCGGAATACGTTGTCAAATGATGTTTCCTGCATTTTTAGACGCTTTTTGTAAGGCTTTTTAAATCTTGAATGGGAATATGTTCAGTATCTTGGAATTGTTTGTTTTTTATTTTGTGTGAATTACCCAATTAAACTGCATTCCATTTTCTTTCCTTTGTATTTCGGAAACCAAGAGCCTTTACTGCTTTTTTTGCAGTAACCTGACTGCATAGATAAGCGATGCATTTTTGGTGTGTATATAACTTCTCCCGGCTCTGTAAATTCCTCTAGCCCTGCGGCAGCAGTATTCTCTAAGCAAATAAATAAAGAATAAATAAATATTTTCATTTTTTTGCGACTACAAAGCGCCCGTTTCATTAAGAGCCACTGTATGTGCTAGCACGAGCTGTTACTTTCGCGAGCACTTTCGTGGTGCGCCCGCATACGTATCTCCCTCCGTCTTCGTCCGAAAGCAGGCACAGACCTCGCATCTCTTGTTTCCTTTGTAGTCTGCTCCGCTTCTTCGCCGCGACAGTTGTCCGCATTGCAAGCCATAGCGAATACCCGGCGCTCTGGGAAATGGTCTCTGCACTTACGTGTCGTTATTCCCAGGGCGGTCGTGCACGCCTGTCGCCATCTATCTCTATTCGGTGCGGCAGTGCCCAGGCTCTATCCCGGATCCTGTTCCTTGCCCTCTCTCACCTCTCCACGTGTAGCGATGAGTTTTCCTTTTGTCGGCTTCGCGATCGACTGCCGCTTGTTTTGTGGTCGGTGTTCGAGTGAGGATGTGTCGCTCTTCAGGACCGGGGCGAATCGCTGGTTTCATGCGTTGATCGGGCGACAGATAAATAAAGTAACGAGATTTCATTATTGTTTAACTTTCAGCAGTTTCCCCGAAAATTTCCAATCATTTCGCAGTAACATTGGGGGAGATCCCACTATTCGACTATTGCAGCAGAGTCGCATGTCAGAATAGAAGAGCTTCGTTTTACCAAAGTGAGCACTGTTAAACAGAAAGTTTAATTTCAACTCAGATATGCGTTTTTAACCTATGAAATAATGATATCGTATGTCAAGAAGAAAATTGCCTGTCAAAGCAAAATTTCAAGACAGATACACAATAAAGCCTCATGCTCCTGACACTCTCTCTGCATGCTTCCATTTCTAGGATATATGTGATCACCAGTGAAAAAGGGGCACACGCAGTTCCCCTTGTGCTCAGTACTAGCGATACAGCAAGATATAAATCTAAAAAAAACCCGTGTTCAAGGAGCGTCTTGCACACGAGGAGGTGATCAGAAAGGAGAAACGTCATTCGCATGTGAGGTTTTTATAACTTGCCATCATTAAAAAGAAAAAAGGTTCATGTCCCATAATAGTAGTCCGTTCCAGTGGTGGCTAATAAAACAAAAAACCGCGATGGAGCTCTCGCAGCAGTGACTAGGAAGCAACTGGTCACTCCGACTAAGCAGAGGACAATGGAGAGCTTCTTCTTAGCTCCGCAAATCACCAGCAGGGATCTCTTTCATAAGACATTGTGAACCATAGCTGTCGCCTTAAACGGGAACGAAGTAAATTCATGCATTATTTCGTTCTTCAGAAGCCCTTAACATACTTTTTGCTTAGACGTTTTATTAGCAAGAACCATGCTCGGATAAGTAAACCTGATGCTTATGCCATTTTTAGGGTCGAGAAAGATTGCGCTGTGTTCTTTGTGTCTGCCTTGTGTGTGGCAGTAAGGCTTAGCAGACACTTGTTTCCCTGGTATTCTGGTAAAGAACAGCCAAGGGAGCCTTGGAACCAATTAAAAGCTCAAAAGATAGAAATCGACGCGTTGATAATGGAAATCGTAATTGAAGGTCTTCGTTTACTGAAAGAGCTGCTCATCAATTATCTTCTACAAAACCGCTGTCGTGGCTGTTATGGCAAGCAACTTAAATAGCGCTACCAAAACATAACAGCTATGGACTATTGAGCCGTTTCAGTATCGCATGGTTGATCGGTAGAGAATAGTCACTTATGGAAGCATTTATATACCTGTCGTTATGTGTAAACGACACAACTCGACCCAAGGTCACTGCTAGCATTGCCTCAGCTTCCAAATTAAGCGCTAATCATAGTGTCATGCAATAGTTGATCGATTTTGTGCCAAACGCCGCAACTCGTATCACGTAATAAAATTATCTTCTTGACTAATTTGCCAAGCTTTCTGGTTAACGCTGGTGCTGGCATGAAGGACACAATAAGGAGTGCCTGATGTGTCTTGTGCATTTTTGTACATGTGTTGCTGCGTGCGCGCGTGCGCGAACGAGCGCGCCCGTGGCACAGTCGTTAAAACATTATATGGTCGCCGGCTAGCTTTCAACTTTACCACCAAAAATGTGCTATATGTAACGGGAAAACTTATATGACACAATATGGGACGCGCTACGCCGAACCGAATGACTTAAGGGACGACTATACTGTGGTTACCGGCTCATTCCACGATCCCTCAATATGCTAGAACATTTTACTATGATGCCTTGCTGCGACTACTCTTCAGGCCACACCGCGGCGCAATAAAAAAAAACAGCATTATTCTTTCGCACTTCTATTTGACCCGAATTAACTGTTGGAAACAAAGGCAATGTTAAGAAGAGACATTATTATCAAGCGGGCCACCATTTGCATTTCAAATCTCTTCTTCCCTTAAGTTTTGGCGCCTCTGCTGGATTAATTAAAAAAGCGCTTGCAGATACTGCGCACGCTTTCGCGAGTTCCTTCCCTGTGGCTCCGCGGTCGATCCAGTATGTGGGCGCAGAACCCTGGGCAGCACCAGAAACATGTGGCGCTCGTAACGATTGGTGATAAATTATCTCTAGTTTGGCGAATGACGGCTCGCCTTATCCTCGTCCTTCTCCTGTGCTCTTTGTCGGCACCTTCTCGGGACGTCTACTATGCCAGCAAGTGCAGGTCAGAGGAGCGCAGACACGACGAAACTGGAATTGAACAGACTAATGGTGCAGCCATAACACAAGCGGTGATAAAAAACGATCGCGGTAGCGGTAATTGGGTAGTTTATCATGCGTGTTCATTGCACCACTGCCGTGTGGAACTAGAAACGTTATTTTGCCCGCAGTAAAGATTTGCACAATAAAGGCAGTTAGCTGTGTGCGATCCTGCCTTAATATGACTACGAGAATTATCCGGCTGCTGCTGCATAAATCTTCAGCAAGCAGTTAAATGGACGGGCGCCATGGTTACAACATTAAATCTGCTATTTCGGGACAAACAGGGCTTATTGCTCGGCGCCTTAGTTACCCTCGGCAGTCCATAACCTATTTGCTTGATTGATCTCCTTCTGGGTTAAGGTCATCAAAAAATGTCGCTGACTATCGTTACAGCTTCCAACTGGCTGTCTTTGAGGCAGAAAGAGCGTACATTATGTGCGCTAAGTTTGAGAAAAGTTGCCGCATAGAGGCAGAATGCTGCGATCGTTTCGTAATGATAATAAGCTGAAAAAGCGCATATATAATAGCAAATATAACTTAAGTACTTCGGAAAACCGTGCTACTACAGTCCCTAAGGCAAACCCAGAGCCTGCCGTTAAAGTAAGAGACTCAGCTCGTGCTTAAAATGCGTTTTATTTTCAGTAATGCTTGCTGTATTCTATGTGTTAGAACTCCAAAATCAGGAAGGTTAAGCGCTTACTTATCACTAAGTCCTAAGATGTTTTTACACTCTTTTGAAACTTTGAATTCCTTGCGTTTGCAATAAAATCGGAACTTGGCTGTATTAACATTAATGCCCATCGACAGAAAAAGCCACTAACGTTTACACATGCCCTTTAGTACGTATACGAGTGCTATTACATGCGGAAAGCTTATGCGACGAATACAGTGAGAAGCTCTAATTGGAAAAGAGGGTGCCAGCAGTAGGGCCCTTAAAGCTGTACCCACATGTTCAGAGCTTTGGACGTGACGTAGGCGATCTGCACATATATAAAATTTACTAGTTAAGTTCAAAGAAGGACAGTTGTCCGCTGGAGCGCAAATTTAAAATGTAGCACTGGAAATTTCGGCTGTGACCGCGGCATCTGTGGTGATGTGTTATGTAAACTGACCGATGCTTCATGAAAGTGAAATGAAGTAGCATAAACTCCATGAGCTGCTAAACTTTCTGAAGACTTTATCCGCGTTTGTTAAAATGGCCAAAGGTTGGGAATTGCACGAAAGCGTGGTTGTATATCTTTGTCGCTATAACGCGCATTGCCGAGAGAATATTTCTTCCACTTTGTCACTTGGCTACCACAGTAGTCGCAATGGCCCCAATGACAGGCCCAGTGAAAGCGGCCGAACGCCCCAGCAAAGCTTTCAAGTCGACTACTGACTACTGACTTCTTTCTTCGGACGTTAGTACATTATTTCTTTTGTTAAAGCACGTCATGGTGCGAAGTGACAATTGTCGCGACGCGAAGAACAATGCAATATATCGATTGGGACTCAGCAATTCTTAATGAGCAAAACTATTACAGAATTCAGTACGCTATATAGACTTACGAACACAAATGAGAATCCCCTTTTTCCCAAATGTGGCGTACACTTGTTGAAAAAAAAATATAGGGATATAAGCATGGATTGAACCTAGCGATACAGCGAAAATGGCGAGTGTTGGTGCGGTAGCCTCTGTAACACCATCATTTCAAACAGCGTTTTTTTTTTTTTTTCACAGTTATGACTTTTAAGTGGTTTGCAGAAAAAGGAAGGCGCACTAGTTCCCACATGTTTAGACGCCGTTGCCACTGCGATGCCGTCGCGCTTTCATTATTGCGTAAAGCATCTATGTCAACCGTTTCATAACTACGTCGGCATCAGCCGATTCCCTATGCTACCAGGTCACCTGCGCTCACGCCAGCTGGCGGACGTTTGTCCAGGAGCATAGCACCGTCCTGCCAATTTTAACGCATGGTTAAGGTGTCCGCGGAGAAGTAAACTAGTAATTAAGCTTTTCTTCTCCTTCCTCTTCTCATCGCAACACAAGCTACACAAGCCAACATGCTCAGTGCGCGTTCAACAATTAGAACCTAATCCAAACCGTGCTACACTGCAGTAGTGTGGGGGGAAAATGTCGTTATCTATTTTTACAAGATGAACAGTGAGGTTGGTGGCGTATGGTGCTTTGTGTTGAAAACAGCGCTTACACATAGAATGTCGTATTGTGTCCCCACTTCCGCCTAGGAAAGAGTACTCATTTTATTTGCACTACCGATACGCGACCTAGGACGTTAACTAGCACGATCAAACTCCGTTGCAAGCATTTCGTTTTATTTTTCAGAACTTCTGAGATTGTTTGGATACCCTAATCTTACATATCCTCCATGTTCTCGCTTCGTGTTTACCATGTCATACAAACAGAAAATTAAGAACCGCTCGCGTTTGCATCTGCATGAATAAGACTGCACAGTAGCTCTTTCACCTTTAAGAAAGAAACTGTCGACTGTGTCATCTTTGCACTGCGTTACATGTGATTGGATACGAGCCTCCTGATTTACTATGACAGCCATCAAGCACTTGTAACAAACAGCGAAATTCAGTGAAGGTGTGGGAAGTCAAGAGTACAAAGAAACGCAGTAAAGGTTATTTCCTGCATACAGTTTCGCACTGCAATCACAAACAGTGTCCCACGAGGCGTGAACGACTCTGAATAAGACTATAGCGTAGTTGGGAAAGGTTTTCGTTAGCTGTTATTTTGAAAGAAGACTGAAAAAGAACAGACAGCCGTGCATCTCATGAGTCATGTCTGAATTTCGGGAATTCACGAGAAGAGCATGACAGGCGGGAACGAAGCGCACCAATGAGATAGTGAGTACCTACTTTCTCCAATTCGAATCAGCATTTCTGCCATAGGCACCCGCAAGGCGACTTGCACTGACCGGCCGTATCGTAAAGTATCATGCACACGCTCGCGTGATCCTTTCACCGAGATACGATAGCTCTCACCGCTATTGCACTCAGTCTGACAAGCGATTTTCAACTCGCACAGATATATCGATCAAGGATGTGGTCATGTCCACTTTAGTTACAAAAGTGTTTCTTGCATCACGACCCGTTCTCATTTCTCATCTTTCGGCTCTGACACGACTGGAGTGCACATCATACAGCTTCCCTGGGGTGGCTTTGCCTCGCGACACTGAACTCTGCAGCAAAGCACGCTTTGGCGGGGCAGCTCACTGAGCAAGCGGCAGCGACGGCGTTTCATTTCTCCAAACCTGCTTCCGGGAAGCGTGGTTAGTAGTTTCAGCCCCTCTGCGCAGGTGACTGCAACGGTCGCTAAGCACTGTTTACTAAGCGTCGTCGTCTTTCTCCGCTTCTCTGCCTGCGACGGATTGTCGGAAACTCATATGACAAATTGAGCCAAGAAAATTACCTCCGCTGAGGCGTGTTATATGTCCTAGCACAATCGTAAACATACACCCGTGCGCGAAAGTGGAGAGATTGTGCGTTTTAGCATAACTGCACGTCAGATTTTTCTGTAGGATAGGGAGCCATTTCTAAGGTATGCACAGGTAACCCTCAGTAATATGCTTGCCATCTTGCCCGGGTAAGTTATTCAGGCGCATAGGTATTTTTAGCAGAAAATAATAATTGCACAGGTTCACATGGCCTCTGAACTTTTGCGCAGAGGTGTACATATGCTCAGACATAGTTCGAAACCGCTATCGCTCGTTACTAGGGCGGATTTTTTTTCTATCCAGTTGGGGATCGAATACAGCCGAACAAAGAGGCGAAGATATGAAAGAAGAGAGCCGATGTGGATAGGAGTGTCTTATACACAACAAAGTCTAAATTATTGAAACTTTTAAAAGAATTAGCATTAGCATGTGTGCGACAAGGAAATAAGGCTTCAAAAATTGGCGTCAGTAGGTGACCAGGTCCCAGGCTTGTCAATATTTTGTAATCGCTTCTCAGTTCTCTGCTTTTTTTTTTTTTTTTTTTTTGCGTGTTTAAGATATTGCAATTCCGAAACAATATTGCAAATTATAAATTATTTAAATATTATTATGCTGACTTAATGCTCTGCAATTGCAGCAGCCCCTGTATTAGGAGAAATACCTCTAACGATGACATTTTCACCGCTCTGTATCCGCAAATTTTGTCTATCCATTGTCGACGCACGCCGCCCTCTCGGCCGTGCATTACTGCCTAAGGATGCAAGGATGAGCTCAAACGCGTCAACAAATTCTTGTTTCCCCTGTTTGCGTGGGCTAGTCCACTGTCTAGCCTCACTACAGATAGATTTGCCTATTGTTTTCGACCATGATGTCTCGGAAGCAGATGCGCATGGTAGGGAACTTAAGAAGCGGCAGTTGTATACAAGAATCGCCGTGGGGGCGTCACATGACGCCACGTGGCGGGGAACTGCACATTGGCTGAAACACTAATTAGGCAAGTCTTACGAGTCGGATATTGATCAGCGGATCGGCACTGGCAACGTATGGAACTACAGCGGTTCACGTTATTTTATAAGTGTCTATTATGCTTATGCCAACTCTAGCGTTCGCATTTCTTCACCGACTACCTCCTTTATTAAGTTCTTCTCTCAAAGCGTGATGCGCTGCTGTTAAGCTGGTTGCTTCTCACATCACGGTGATGTAACCGTGCAAGAGATAGGGCACAAGGGGAAAAACGATTAAAGACAAACACACGGACGCTTATTATTATTAACCATAATATTATTCAAACTGCAGATATTATGTGGTGGAGGGAAAAGGCGATACATAGATAAGAGGGTTGCGAAGTCACCGGAAATCTCAGTATAGTCATGTTTAAATAAAGGGCTGAAATCAAGGACGCGAGTAGCGGTAATAATAAAAGGAGAAGTAGGAATTTAAAGAGGCATCGTGAGAACAATGGATAAATACCTAAACAAAGCTGAAGTTACAGGGCTGAAAAACTGGCAAAATCTTTAGGCACTTGACGTTGAGAGTTGCATACGGCCTTGAATTGAAACACGTTAAAACGACCTGATGACTAAAAGTAGCCAAAAAAGACTAAAATGCCAGGAGTTTTAGGATACACATATTGACAGATAGAGCGAAATGCATCGAGGCAAGTTACTGCTTACAACGCATGCCTATTTGTTTTTAGGAACTTCAGTTCTTGCTAAAGTAGGCACGTCGACAGTGTACCAACAACACTGGGCCTTAGAAAAATGGCTTTTGATGATTTCATTGATCACTCTAGAAGCACGGTCTCGTACTTTGTTGATCTTCACATCTACAGTGAATATTGGAGGGCCGCTATGTCACATGTTTATGCCAAGATTTCTGAAGACTGCAATAAAACCAACGTTCTTTCATGTTCTTGCAGCCTGATATTTCTTTACCTGCCCGTTTTATCAAAGTACTCTTATTCGCTGAACAAATTAAGTCACTGAATAGACGACATCATAAGCGCTAGAAACGCGGGGATCTGGGCATGTACCCACAGACTAGGTAAACATTTTTGTTATTTGCTTTTCTGCGGAACAAATCCAATCTATTGGTGAAAGAAAAAAACCACGTCCACGCCGCCACGTGTGCCAACTTGATTTAACTATCGCTCACACTGACATGTAGGGCCAAACAGCATTTTTTTTGCGGTCGCTCTCTTTACGAGCCAGTTAATTTTTCGCGCGCTCCTTCTGTGTTCCTCTTCTCTCGTTCATTGGTTGTTGTTTTCTTTTTGCGCTGTTTATGCCACAATGTTGTACCAAGTATCTTAACTCAAAGTTCTGCTAATTTTTCTTATTTGTGCTGTTGGCCGCTGTCACCAGAAGTGGTAAAGAGTAGCCCACCGCAACGAGATGCCCTACCCTCTTGTGAGACTGTTGGGAAGCCGATGTTCGTATTGTTTTTGAAGGACATTGTGAAAGCACAGGCTAATAATGCCTCAGTTTACCAACTTCGTTTGGGCGGACACAATTGAAAGCAGCGGTGTTTTTATATTTGGATTCATAGGACCAACAGACTGCGCAGCAAAACCAAAATGATGTAAGTCAAGGAATGATATGGTATTACTATCCGATGTTTCGAATGTCGACGAGAGAGGTTGTAATAAATTGTCAAACATGAACTCTACTTCAGGAGCCAGAATGTTGAAGTCTTTGGCGCTGTGCTTGAAAAGGACGACGTAATCGTCTACACTTAGAAAGATTTTGACAGCGCAAGTTATACATTATTTTTTAAGAAATTTTTGCAGTGGTCGAGGACAATTTTGCTAAGTACATGCTCTGCTCATGAACCTATGACACACCTTTCTTTGGGAGGCAGGTTTGTGCGTTCCACGTGACAAAAAGAAGGTTTTAAATAAGGGCCCAGAATTCGCAGGAAGTCACTAGCAGAAAGCCTGATTTGGTTTTGGAAACCAACTACGCCATAGTTGTCAATAGCTTCTTGAACACAACACATCAATCATTACCATTAATATCGCCGTGCAGAACCAACCCCGCAACAGCCCGCCAACTCGCCCTCCTAATGCTCAGGGCATGTTCCTTGCAAACGCAGTGCCTAAAATTCCGTTAGCTGCAACTGCCACACCTTTAAGACGCCGGTGTAAATGGAAGGGCCGTTTTACTCACTCGGTTTTACTTTTCGATGGAGGTGAAACGAAAAAGGCACCTGTGTGCTATGCAACGCAAGTGCACGTTAAAGATCTCCAGAGTAGAAATTATCTCTACACCCTTCATTGCGCCCCCCGTTTCAATCTTCATTCTTATACGCGGACATTTCTTATTAGCCTTTAATTTCCTCAAAGGCAAATTTCTCAAATTTAACTCCCAAACTGTGCTGAGAGTATCTTCAGCGTGCGCATGCATTCCTTCCGTAGTTTAATATAGCCATAGCCTGCGTTACACCTCTACATTTCAGAATAGTAGTGGCACAACGTGCCTGTAGACATCGACTTCAACTTCAAAAAATCCTTGCATCACAAATTAACAGGAAAAGTCAATCGTGTCTGATTGACCAAGTCACCAAGTCAGTGATCATTTGAAATGTTTTCTTCATAGACAGGCTTAGTGTAAAACCATAAAAGCCAGCTCAGGAATATTAACGCTATTTCGACCTGCGCTTGAGTAAATAAACTGGCTCACTGTTTATTTTAGATCTAGTGTGATTACAGTACGACCTATTTATAAACATCAGAAAACCAGTGCACATTGCATGCTTCCCGTACTGAAGCAAGAAAAAAAAATTAAAAATGCATACATTATGATGCTAAAGGCAATTTTATATGCAAGGAAATATGCTCAAAATTGCATTGAATAGAACTTTTGTTATGAAAGGGTGCTCCGTACAATTACAGTGAACTTACTGTGCTGTTTCCCAGTAAAGTTTAAAGGTTGCCCTGGAATAGATTCAGTATGTACGCATTTTGCTATGCATTTGTCTCACATCGTGACATTCCTTCCTTCGCACATCACCCGAAGACAAATTTAGGCAGTGACAATCCATGAGAGCATCTTTTTACCGAGACTCACTAACCGATAAGGACGGAGGGCGTGCAGAAAGGCCAACAAGAAAAACAGAAGGAACTTCCTTTCCTGTGCGGCCAACACATATGCTGCATGAAAGCATGTTAGATTATACAGCGTCTGAAAAGAAGACGTTTTCGTCTGAAAACCTTGAGCAAAGAAAACTTTATATGGATATTCCAGGCTAAGTACTGCGAAAAGCCTGATGCAATAAACGTGCTCATTTAGAGCACGCTGGTGTCCTCTACTTATAGCAAGCTAGGATTCATTATTCGCTAAGCATAGCCTGCAATGCTTGGAGGGTATCCTGCCGCCTGTCCAGTTTCTTCACAATTCTTACTATGATGTTAACAGCAGCGGCGCAAAGTGAAGCACAGCGCGCGGTCTGCATGAAAGCACCCATTTTACAAACCCTTGCTCCTTCATTTTGTGAAAGCGCAGCCCATCAGGACCGAATATCTGCGGGTGCTCCTCCCCGCCTTAACCTTATCGCTGACCGTAGACTCCAAAAACCAATAAAGCTTTTTCTGCCTGCTGATATGCGAGCGGATAACGGCGTGGCAGCTAATTAGGACCAGCTTGTTTCTCCGCCCTGTGACTAGTCTTGGTAAAAAAGCGATGTTGACTGCTTCCGCAACACACAGCGTATACAGGCAAGGACTGCCACGTATTCCTGGTTCTCGGTAACCCAATGGGAGATGGCGTAAACGTCTTTGTTGCCTCGGAGGCGACCTTTCCAATACATAGCGCACACAGCGTTATTTCCCATTAGACCTAACACCGTGCACAGAAAACGCACCTACCTAACGACAGGGACTAGAAGAGAGTCTCGATCAATGGGAACTATGTCCGGTAATAGATTAAGAGGTATGATTTAGTTTTTTGTTCTTTACAATAATAATAATAATAATAATAATAATAATAATAATAATAATAATAATAATAATAATAATAATAATAATAATAATAATAATAATAATAATAATAATAATAATAATAATAATAATAATAATAATAATAATAATAATAATAATAAACAGGAATGGTAAGGAAGGCGCAGCCTCTGTCACACTGTTCTGTGGACACCTGATCCGCGCTATCAGTGAAGGGGGGAGTGGAACGGAAACAGAGAAACTGTATTTGCGTAGTGGATGGCTAAGAAGTAACTCCGACCACCAGCATGCGTAGTTATCTAACTCTCACTTGCTCGCCGGCTTGAATGTAAGGAGGCCATCTATCCTATGAAGGTCGGCATTGCACGCACAGGATCATTCCTTCAAAGAATTATCTCGCATTCCTCCCACAGGCAGGACGAAGGCACCATATCAGGAGAAGAATAGTCCAGCTATTAATATAGGATTGTGAGACCGAAAAGCTGTAATTGGAAGATCTAGGGACTTCCGTGTTGAAACACTACTCCTTAAGAAACCTGTGCATGCGTCGTAGCAACGATGTGCAGGGTAGGATCGTAGAATTGGAAGCATTCGTTCACCAAAATAATTTCCCTTATCAAAACTGTTCTGTTTTGCTCGAGTTCATACCACCTTTTCCAGTAACTCACGAGGCTCTTGTGACAACTGCATAATGATATGTATCGTCATATCTTATTAACTTGTCAGCTACGCAAAATATATAACACGTGAGACAACCCGAAACAATGTTTTCAAGACTCACAAACGTGAAGAGTGCGAAAATATTTTGCAGACATTCCGCGTTGTTACCATCGCAGTCGCGCTGACAGTGCGGGTTAATAGTGAAGTTTGGAAGAAATGGGCTACGGAGCAAATCTCGGAGGTTTATGAAGAATGCACATTGGCGGGGCGTACATTTTGACTGGGAAGACACTGGTTGCTCACAGGCGACACAAGCTTTCCTTTCTCAAGTGGTGCACTCCTGAAATTCCGAGCGCTTGGTCTGGGGAACTGGATGATCGGCTGGGTATATCAGTGGCAGAGGGAATCTAGCTTGCAACCTCTCGAAACTGAATCAGGCGCCCAATCGTGCAGCCATGGCTGCGGTAGCTTGAAAATGGTACTATACAGCTATAAATTGGCCACTGTCTTTCTGACAGTCACTTGAGATGAGACTGCATATGTTTGGAGAGTTTCAGCAATGAAAACAAGAAATACATATATCTCCTATGGTGAATCCTGCGCCGCCTAGCACAAAAGTCTTACACGGAGCCCATAAATATGCAAAGCTCAGCGTCGCACAGCTCAGTGTGGCCTTGGAAATAGAGTCTGTAAGCCCGTCTTCCACACTCCAAAATACAAAAACGAGCAGGCTGCTAATTAATGTTTTATGCCGTCTGCGACCTCCCTGCGATGGAACAAGAGAAGCGCTTCGAATAAATCATAGGGGGCTGATGTATTGCCCTCGTGCTAAAAATATACTCGCTTTGTCGAAGTTTGCCTCTGTTCTTTCTCTCTCTCTCTATTTGGTCTCTATTCTCCACCATCTCACTTTCCCGTTCCATGTGTCTTTGATTTTCTCCATTCTTTTTAATAGCGCACGCCTTTTTGCTGCCGAATTTCATCCTCGCCGCCTATCGACGCAAGGGACTCTCAAGGCGAACGGTAAGACATTATCTGCTTACGTGTACGGGTAGTCTCACCCACCTTGCATTTAATGTCCTGCTGCGCTCTGGATTCTTTTTTATGCATTTTGATTGAGACGCAGAATGTCACACCATGGCCCATTCATCTTACAAATTTCCAGTAAAGCAGGCGCGGTCACTCTGTGGCTGCTAGCGAAGTATGGCGGCTCTAACTTGAAGTGACGGGCAGCCAAGCAACTCAGCATAGGCTACAAATTCGCTTTTTAAATATTCAGCCCTCTCACCAGAAAGCAGATAACACAGACAGACGAAGAGGAAGGAAATGCGTGATAGCACATATGTATGCTGAAAAAGCAGCCCATGAAAATTCTGCGGGAACGGAAGTTCTTCGTAAAGAAAATAGGTACAACGAATATATTCAATAAATGATGTGTTCTCTTCCAAAAGTTGTTTTTCAGTCAGAATACTTGAAGATTGCAGTGCAGCTGCTTATATTGACCGATTTGAATGTTGATGCTTGCTCCACTTCCTACACATTGTCAAAGCTAAGTCACCTGCAGAAGAATTGTTTAATAATGCATGTTTAAGGGAAGCCTACTATCAATATTTTAATATAGGCTTCTGTGAAGGGAAAAGCAGGTTTTTCGGTGAACTCAATACTGTGGTGGCGAACCTCTGAAAACTGGCGACTCAAGTTACCTAGCAAGCCTGTACCCTCTATTTGATATCAAATAATATTAAACTTAAGGCAATTCACTTAGTTCTTGTAAATATTAGTAGCTTAAGGTTAGAAAATTGTCATATAATTTTTTTTAGAATATCATAAACGAGATTTTCCTCGGCGTTCTGCGTAATAGCGTACCTATAGCATTCTAGAAGCTGATATAGTTCCGTCTAGAGGTATTGTCCCAGAAAGGAATATGGAATAGTAAGCTGTAAACTTGTGATTCCAACAGGGCGCTTATCTGAGAATTTTAGCTAATCCGTTTACTAGTCAACCTGACTCCTATGTTTTCTGATGTCCACCAGAACTGGTAGTAAATCCGCCAAAACATCAATTTTCGCATCAAAAAGGCTATATTTAAGCATTCTGTAGTAGGCCGCACTATGTTTTTTTTTTTTTTTTTACCTTAATGCCACGAATATTCAAATGAAACTAAGAGCAGTCTTGTATAGCCTGCGTGGCCACATGCGTGGTTGCCTTTGTACGCTCCCTAATGCCGCATCAAAATAATATTCGTTCTATAGCTAGTTGATCCGTGCTCTGTTCACCGCCTTAGTTCTTGTATTATAGAAAAGAATTTACATGTATAAGTATTTACGCTCCCTAGACATCCTTGAAAAAGACGATGCAGGGGAACGATTACAACCGTTGATTTTACGTCTCTGAAACGTAGATGACCGTAACCTTGGCATCTACATTACCGCTCTGAGCAGTAAGCCAGTTAGACAGCGGAATGCTCTAGGAGCGCAGGTGCCCCCATTTCCCTCGACCTCATTATTTAATATTTTTCTCTTAATGCTTTTTTTTCTGTCAAGACTGCGGCGCGTCTTCAGCTTCCATCGCATCCTGAGACCAATGGTCGCATGTTTTGCCATAGTTCGGTATAGGGAACAAAAACATGAGAGCTGCTCTGGCCCACTGCCAGAGAACCTAGATTATCCTTTTGCTCTCTCTCTCTCTCTCTCTCTCTCTCTCTCTCTCTCTCTCTCTCTCTCTCTCTCTCTCTCTCTCTCTCTCTCTCTCTCTCTCTCTCTCTCTCTCTCTCTCTCTCTCTCTCTCTTTCTCTCTCTCTCTCTCTCTCGCAGTCGGATAGCCTACCCGCTATATTGACAAAGACGCCACTCGCGATGAATGACCTGGGAGTAAATCTTCCAAGATAATGCGATTTCGTTGTTTCTTCCGCTCGTCGTTGACAGTGCATGATTGTGCAGCTGCCCCACGCGACGACGATGACGACGACAGCAAATTGGACGAACAACTGAGCATCCTTGTGCTATCCTTGTTTCTCCTTATCGAGTTCCTAACGCGACGGGCCGGCACAGAAGTCGCGTAGACCTTTGTCTTCTTCTACCCGTGTCTGCCTACGCTGAATGGAGCCTCCTTTTTCCGGACTTTGTTCCTTCCCACAACCCACGCCTCTCCCTCAGATGCTCCTCCATATAGTCTTTCTCTACCACAATCTCCCTCTCTTTCTAGAGTAGCCTTTTGCCTTGGTCGCTATTGGAAGCGCTGGGAGGTTCGTAGATCGTATCCGACAAGAAATGGCTTCAGGACGAGTAAAATTCCTCAACCTAGATTCACATGAATATTTAGAAAACGATGGCGGCAAGTACAGCAAAATTCAAATATCTGCCTTTCAGTTGCACTCTGATTGTCTTCTGATTACCTCAGTGTCGTTCAAGACACCCATGTCGACAATTCCGGCACCTCAAGATGGTGCACAACATTTTTGCAATACTGAGGTGGGCTCTCAAAAACATTTTCTGTTTATGCAGGGAAGAAAAGAAAAATTGTGAGGGAGTTAACTACAAGGAAATGTGGGCGTGCTTCTTCGCAAACAATTAACATTAGTTGTCGGAAACAGCTAATAACCTCCCTAGGCATTCCGCATTTTTTCAGGATAATAATAAAAATAATAAATACAATACCGTAAGCATATTATCGCCACTCCCTCAGATGATCCTCCATAATCTTTCTCTACCCCGATTTCCCTCTCTTTTTACTGCGGCCTTTTGCCTTGGTCGCTATTAGAAGCACTGTGAGGTTCGTAGATCGTATCCGACAAGAAATGGTGAAGGACTCTATAAAGCCACGGGAATAAGCTGCTTTGTTCTGTATGATTTCAATCGTGGCATTTATTTTAAAGGATGTATGTACATATTCTTCCGTGCTAGCTCAGGAGGCGTTAACAAAATGCTGCAACAAAAATTTATCATTCATTTTGGGCTCAACGCGCCACTTCTGACCGTGATGGTGAAATTTTGACTGCGATCAACGCAGGAGGCTTGGAGGATTTGAGCAGCGTGAAATTATATTCGTTTTCGAAAACTTTCGTGCCTTGTAAGGACTAAAGAAAAGTAGAGGCAATGAAAACGTAAAATAAGTGCGCAATTCGCTCGTGCAGTGGAAGTGAAGGCAGCACAAATATCCATATATTAAAATTCATTTTGGGTATTTTGACCATTTAGGTGGCAGCAGAATTTAGGGCGAAGAATGAAAAGCGCGTTCTGAAGGAATAGCAACCACACGCCGGCGAAGCCGTGTGTTAAACCCCCGCCTTGTCACGCAATATCAAAGTGTCAGCATCCGTGTTCGCGATCAGGACGATCACTCGGTGGCTTTCCCATTTCTACAGTATAGGTTCTACAGTGCTCACGGGATTTTTCAGCAGCGCGGGACTAAGGAGATTGTGGTCGGAGAAGTGAGATCAGATCCTTTCCCGCTCGGAGGCAAAGGGACTTCGTATGGTTACGTTTTTTCGCTGTTTCTTCATCAATTTAGTCTTGATCAAGATATATCCTAAGCTGGAAGGAATATCGGGATATAAAAACACATTTTACGCGAACGGAATTACACTGCAGATCACCAAGTGCAGTGACGGACTTCGAAGATACGATACAACACGCAATAGATATTATGGAGAAGCTAGCAGGAGAAGCAGAGCTCTCTCCCTCTCAGTGCAAGTTTGAGATTTTTGTGGTTAAGGATAAAACAACAGGAATGCACGCGAGCCACTATGCGCCGCCACCACCGCTAGAAATAATGTGAGGGGTCTGCCATGCGCTGAGATCCAAATGATTAAGATCCTGGGTATGTATTGGCAGATTAACAAGAAGAAGAGGGAGGGATTAGGGGAGCTTACACGCTAACGTGAGGCTGATTAGGAGAATCGGTAGTCACAGGTTTTGAACATAAAATAAAAGACAAATAGGTGACAAGGGTGCCAAGCTGCGAGTCACATGCTCCGGTATTCACTTCAAGCTCATATCCGGACTTTGTTCCGCCGTAAGCCAGGCGTGAAGCGATGGGGCATACAGACCAAATTGGGAGAGCGGGAACGACAACCGCAAGAAAATTTGCGAGCAACCTAGGACCGCCTCCTTAATTGTATTAGTGAGAAAGCTCGCACGCTCAGCGAAGTCCGATTCGAAAACGCTCGCTGCGCTAGGACACGTGTGGTGGTTTTGTCTACTGCTGAAAGCGCATAAATTGGTTCGACTTATGTGACTAGACTAGCAGGCGTACACCACCTACTGCAGTAAAGTGGTATGACTCCACTCAAAATTCTGAGCAAATAAAGATTCGTTGCGCCACAACTTCTGGTACAAAAAATGACAATTCTAGCTCCACGTGGAGGCCTGTTAATGATGCAATAAGAACGAAGTAATGATGATACCAGTACCCTGGTATTATGGTGTCTTAGAATCGCATGGTGACTTTATTCCGCGTCGACGCTTGTTTCCAATGCAAGTGCGTCTCTTGGTGCTTATGTGAGCGTAGTATCCTGATAGCCAATTTGTTCTTGGGAAGCAAAGCTTCCTCCAGAGTTAGTCGACGCGCCGCATCCACCTCAAAAAGGGTACGACGCTTTGGTATGCGTATTTGTCGTGGAAATGATTGAACTACAGCTCTGTCTCTACAAGCGCAATCCTATAGCTTGCCTTTGCATATGTATGAGCCTAAAAACCACTTATTGCTTCGCAATAAATATGCCAGGAGGTCAGAGCTTCAGGAAACCTGATGCACCCTGTGGCCTCTTGGTAACAAAATATGACCTCTTAAGCCATATTTTGTTACCACTGCCTTTTATGTTGCATTAAGAACTGGCTCACTGACCCATAGATGACCGGTATACTTTAGTGCTTTTATGTTTCGATAATTTTTGTATCAATCTGTAGTGCATTGAAATGCCCCACTCGCTGCTAAAGTGGCTGGATAACGGCTGGCTCCCAGCTGCTGCGGCAGAGATTTGAGCTAGGGAACCGAACCCACAACCCACAGTAGCTATATTTGTAGTAGTATGTTCTTGGTTTTGTACTTATTGCAGTAGCGGTAGTAGCAATTGTAGTAGTCGTAATAGTTGTGGTAGTAGTTGTTGTTGAGGTAGTTGCGGTCGTGGTAGTTGTGGTAGTGACAGTAGTGTTAGACACCGCATGTCGGATATATTTGTGAGGAAAGGTCATGATTGGTTGACATAGTTACTTCTTTTTAGGGTTTAACGTCCCAAAGTAGCTCAGGCTATGAGAGACGCCATAGTGGAAGACTCCGAAAATTTCAACCACCTGTGGTTTTTAACATGCACTGACATCCCACAGCACACGGGCGCCTTGCTTTTCGCCTCCTTCGAAAAGTGTACGCCGAGGCCGGTATTCGATCCCCGCATCCTTGGGCACAGTAGTCGAGAGTCGTAACCATAGCGCCACCGCAGCGAGGCTATTTACAGAGTTGCGATCTCACAACCACATGACTTTGCGCAGGAATTTTAAACTCCCCACAATAAATTTACAGCTATAAAAAGGATCGAGGAAGGATCCAAACGAAGCCAGAATTGCCGAGTATGTTCCTCTAATTGGTGTATTTCAGAAACTAGAACTAATTTACGAAATAATTTTTTTGCCATCCGGATTCGAACCCTGATCCTCTGCATGCCATACAGACACGCAACACATAGGCCACGAAGGGCTGTTGTTACCAAGTGTGCTAGCGGGGCACCTAGCGACTCCTTGCAGTGCGTATGACTTGTAACGATTGTTTGGGATGAATACCGATGTTTCAATAATAACAGTTTGTAAACTGAGATGATTTAAGCAAGAAAAATGAAAAACATCGCTGAATGAAATGAAGGTGCTAAGCGTGCTTCGCCTTTATCTTAAGGTGAATCTTATGTGTCTTGATAATTTTATAAAAGAAATCTGTAATCACAGTTTTCTGCACCTTGCTCAACGAAGTGCCTACATCATGTTCACTCATGGTAGTGCGCATATAGTTGCGCTGCTTCTCATTTTATAACATATTGTGCAGCAACATGGTATTAAGAATATTAGTGTCACTCTCATTTTCGCAATTGGAGCCTCTAAGATCCGCCGCAATATAGCAACTGAGAGGCTTCTTCGGCAAGCTGTGACGTACGGTGACTGTGCCGCTTCGCGAACGCGCTTTGCCTGTTATTTAAGCTCCCTTGTAAATGGAGCCAACTACGAGACACGTACATTAAATGAAATAGAAGAAACAATAAACAAAGAGCAATGGAATTTCAATCTGAATCCGTGTTCGGGACCGGAAGCCACCTGAATAGAAGAAGCGAGACAACGGAGAGTTATGGCCCGACCGCTACTGGTATCGAACTGGAAATTTGCATTTAGAAAGCATTCTTCGACTGAAACTGTACTGCAATGATCTGCATTTCGTTTATCTTATATCAGTATTTATATGAGAGTCGTATATTTTTTTCTCCTGGTCCTGCGAAGATGAAAGTTATAATTAGAAAAAAAAAACAGAAATGAATATAGAACAAAAATCTTGTCCCGTTCGACCCTCAGACTGGCCTTTACTCCACAGGTTCTTTTCTCACTATCTACAACTACTTTAAAAAATCGATTTCAGGGGAGTAAATGCCTTAACGCAGTATGAAAATCGTTCATAGCGTTTAAAGTTGTGTCACATGATATTAAAGCGATTAGCTTCATTTATATTTCTTACGGAGTCCTAAACTCCCCCCATAGCTGTGAGAGACACGAAAATGGCGTAAAGAGCATGGCTGCGAAAGGTGAAAGGAACATTCCTGACATTGTGTTAAAGGCTATAGTTTCAGCCAAATATAAAGTTCAAAGAAAAAGCATGGGCATATCTTTCTGGTTAACTGACATTTATCACGTATTGTGATAACAAAAAAATAAAATGGCACCCAGTAGTTGCTCACACTTTCGCATAGCGCTTCGCTGTCCTTGAATGAAAAATTAGGTGCGCTTTTTTTTAATTGCGCCGAATCGATTGAATGGCGGAAGTTAGCAGTAGATACGTGAGATGCTAATCCAGGATCCAAGCAAACAGCTGAACCTCAGCCGATATTTAAAAGCAAAGTTTTTGATCAAAATTCTGAAGTTCCGTCGTTGTTTCGTTTGGAATGTCTACAGTGGTCCTTATCGCTGGCTTTCACGGCCTTAGAGTGAAGATCTCTCTGCCTCTCTCTCTTTGAGGTTTTTAATGGAAGGAGGGGAGAGCTGTTTTTTCACCCTAACGTCTCATTGTTCGACTCAGTATCCGCTGAAGTAGTGAATTGGTCTCAAGAAAGTAGGTGTTGGTTTTTTTTGTTTGTTTTTTTATTTTCGCATTATGTTTCGCTATAAGGTCTCGCATGGGTAATTGTAGACAAAACGAATAAAGATCAGACCGCCAGTTGAGCAGCGCCTCTGTAGTTGACCCTTGTATATTCGAGCTTTAGAGGTATTTTGGTGTCTACTAGGACCATATGTTTTGCAAAAAAAAAAAAACAAAACAAAAAAAAAAAACAAAGTATTGCAAATTTAGGCCCTCAGTCAGCACATCTACTTACCCTGCCTCCTTTTACATCAGTACAACTGTGACTACATTTGCTGATGCCTCCAAATCACTGGGAGTAACATTCAGTAGCGTAATGACATGGTATCTTCATGTAAGCAGTATGTGTTAAACACTTTCTAAAACTGTTATAATAGCTTCGAATAAAAGATACGTTTCAACTATACAAGCTAAGATTATATTCTATTATGTATTTTCTCCTCACACCTCAATCACTGTTCCCTAGTTTGGGATAACACCCAAAGTCTAATGTTCTAAACATCTATCCGCATAAGAAAATGTTTCGTGCGTTTTTTTTTTTAATAAATTATACAGTTCAAGTACTAGGTATGTACTCCAGCGGCACAATATTTCACTTGGCAGCAAGGTATTTTTGTAAGGTTTGTAAGGTTTTGTAAGGTTTTTAAAGAAAAGCGGTCGAAAAAGTGCTCCATACTTCTTACAAATTGTGAAACATCTTGCCACACCATGCAAGATATAAAAAATAATAATATTGCTACCAAAATGAAGACCACATCGAGGGATTTGCATATATTAAAATATATACTGCCAAAATTGCGAGCATCCCATCTTATGACCATTTATGTGCTACCCCTTGTCTGCCATTCCAACAAAGCTTAATTTTGCTCTGTACTACCGAGATGTGGAAGCCTTCATGAGAACTTTTTTTATACTAATCCTTGTTACGAGATCTGGAAAATGTCTTCATCCCTAATATTTCCAATGTGCAAGTGTTTATAGAGAGGCCAAGCTCAAGTTTTGCAGCATGATGGCAGCGCCGCATTTCTCACCTGGTGGCGAAGTTTTTATCACCGGGACGTCGCCAGAGCAGACGTTCCCCTGGCTTCTTGTGCAAGCGCGGCGGCAAACGAGTTGCACCAGGCGGTTCTTTCGCGCAACAGCAACGGCCTTGTCGAAGCTAAACAAATTTACCACATAGTTTGGTTTCTTGGGGCAGCCACAACAGCGGGTGAAAGGCTAAATGACGAGGCTGACATGTGAAACTATGCAGATTCCTTGATCAACTTTTCTACAAGACCTTTTTTCTAACCAAAAGAATCTCGTTTCGAGGCGTCCCGCGTTCTTTGCGGAAGCGAAATGAGCCCAGCTCCTCCTTCTGCATAATCTGAAAATTGTTGCCAGATGACCAAGACTGCTTGGAGCGGCATCTAAAGAGTGCTATGATTCAATAACACGCTTAAAAAATGAACGGGATGGAAGATTCGCCTGCTTTTCGTTCCCCGCGTGTTGCACTTATTTGCCGATTTTCTCTGCTCTCTCCGTGCTTTGTGCGAGCTTTTAAAATAACCAAATCAACAGATATCGAGCATGCGACGTCCGCAAATGACTCGCATGTGTGAATGTGCCATTAGGAACACAAGCCTTGTCATTTCGCATGTGTGAATGTGCCATTAGGAACACAAGCCTTGTCATTTCTACAACGACCGAATACAAGAACGAGGCCGAAACATGCCATGCTAGAAGCTTATTAACAGATTTCCCGACAACTGGCCAATCACAATAAAAAGTTGCGAGCGCTATACAATGGTGCACCTGTGGCTCGATCGACGCCACTCACAAGGAACACTCCATTCGCTTCACAGGCTTCATGAGTTGCAAAGCAAATAATATCATAAACGAAACGCAACCATTTAGTATTAAAGGAAATAGATGAGACAAACACTACACTAGTTCTTATAGACCTTGGATTTCGCCTGCCTCCTGAGCCAGCGAGCCGGCTGTGTCCCCTGCAGCGCACGGGGCGTTAATACATTAAAATATTTTGCAATCTGTGAGCATACGTACACCTAAGAAACATTATATACTTATTATTTGAGTAGAAGATTCACTTATATATATATAAACGATGTTCAACGAGTCAGCCACTTTTCCCAGCGATTAGTATTTTGCATATTTTAAACACATTATATACGACACTATAATTACATCGCGAGCTTAGCTCGAGATACACTTATTACACGATCTTTTTGCTCACGTTGGAAGCGAAGTTCACGTTCAATACAGGGAACTCGAGCTCAAATTTCGGCGTGCGAGCCAGCGCTGCCAGCGCTGCGCCCACCCTGGTGACGAACCGTCGAGGCTACTGGGGAGAGACACGGCCGGCCGGTCTCAAGCTCTCCCTCGAGACCGGCCGTGGGAGAGAAACACGCGGTGGGCGCTGCAGACCAGACGGCGGCGGCGGGGGTAGCACCAGTAGAATGCTCGCGGTACGTGCGCGTACTCGCTCTTTAGCCCGAGCGGGAAGTAGGAGGAGAGCAGAGCGCGACGCCGGGCGAGCGCGCTTTCTCAGTTGGAACCTTTTTACGAAACGAACTTGATTCATTAGATGTTCGTTCAAGAATGCTGGTCTCCTTGTCTGTTATGAAGGCTGAGATGAGAGGTGAAAAAGCTAACGGTTCATTTAAAAAGTGGAACCTGTCAACTAAATTTAAAATGAGCTGATGCTCGCCACAAAGCATTTCTCGTGCGTTCAAGACCACTTATTTTACTTTTTAACGCGCACTGACAAGGAACAGTAGACGGGCTTCTTGCTGTTCTATTTGTAATGTCCATTTGTTTATTTTTACTTTTATTTCTTTATTGTCAAAAATATACACCGATACTTACAATCATTGAGCATTGGCTTTTCAGTCTGAACATTTTGCAAACCTTAAATGCCCTTTTTTTTATTTTTTCATTTACAATGTAGATCAGTTATTCAAGTAATTATAATGATTTCATTACCTCGTCATCGCCTGTTAGACAACAATCAATTATCCATCACTAGAACCAAACAATATAGTGCTACGAGATTTTTTTACGCAGCTCCCGATTATTTCCGACCTGCGGTACGACTCTACTACTAAAACGCAGGCGGCTTTTCGACTGAACAAGCTGTATAAGCAATAAGTAACTAATACAAAGGATGCGGCGTATTCGGTGACATCGCTGAGTTCTGAAGCACGCTTTGCGTCCAGTCGTATATCGTAGTTGTCAGCGATGTGCTTCAGAGAGCTCACGCTCTCAACGAACATTTCAACCTTGTGCAAGTTTGATTTACAGAAAATAAAAGTAAAGCGAGCAGATTTTTCTGAAGCGGCGCCGCTAACGGTACACTGCGATGCGCTGCAAATGCGGCGCGAGAGCTCTGCATTCGCCCGCAAGGGAGCGGGAATGAAATTTGTGCAAAGGAAACGTGGGGCCGGTGCATTCATTCATAAAACTTTATTCATAAGGATGACCTCAGACCTAGAGGGGAAGGGGGTGGGTTAGTTGAGGTTGAGGGCGCCAGACACCGACATTAAGTGTAGCAGGGCACTAAGCTTACCCTTGGCGTCGGTATTGGGAGCTGTCCAGTCTTCGTACATCTGAACGTGGTGAGCAGATCTGTAGCGAGAGCGGAGGCTTGCTGTTGCAGGACAGGTCCCGATCAAGTTCTGCAGGGGCTCCCATATTCCCAGTTTCTATTTTTCTGCCATAAATGGCACTCCCGGTTAGCAGCAACAGCGCCGCCGCGCGACGCTTTGGGAGCCTAGAGTGGTTTATCGCCATGCAGAGTGAAGAAATGAATAAAGCGTTTCTCGCCTTTAATTAACATAGCGTCATGGGAATCCGCAGCAGTCTCCCTAATATTCAAGAGCAAACGCAGACAGTACGCTGTCACATGTAATTCTGTTCTCTCAACGGTGGGATCCTCTGAGCAGCATCACTTGGCGACAGATAGCGGAAATATTGTAAAAATGAATAAGAGCGCATTTAAAGCCTGCCGTACTCGCTGTTTGAGTGGTACAATGGATTGACACTACTTACCTGAGCACTGAGCGAATAAAACATCTGTTCGAATTCTGCAACTTTTTTAAATCGCAACGTTAACAACGTTAACCAAGATCTTTCCTGGGGGGTGTTCCTCTTTGCGTTGCATTGTGTGACGTTTTTAATTCTTAATAGCTGCAAAACCAGCCATGAACAGAGCCACGAGGTGGCTATATGACAACGGTAAAACTATTCAATTACCTTCGTCGTAATCATTTCCTGCCTTCAGTGAGTGTATGTTACTTTTTGGCTCCTCTCACCTCTCGGTAAGACACCTCTCGGTAATAATCGCCGCTTAACCTGCTGAAAGGCAACCAGTCAGCAAAAAGAAGTAGCAGGACTCTACCATTGAGGAAACGGAATTACACCATGTTGACGCGCCTGCACTAGAGACTATGCGTGCAAGAGAAATCGCGCGACGCACGCAGCGAAACCAGCGAGCGGAGCCGGCAACCGTCGGCAACGTCCCAGTTTATGCTTCTCTGTCAACCATGGCGCTGCACATTAAACGCTGCAGCGCCGCCCAGCGATATTTTTGAAGCCTGTAGCTTCATTATTGTCATTTTACTTCCATTCCCTTCTTAAACTTTTTCTTCCTTGTTTGTTTGTTTGCCTTCCGCCCGCTGCTGCCTTATGTAAGTGCAGGGCGGAAAAATGTGTGTGTGTGTGTGTGTGTGTGTGTGTGTGTGTGTGTGTGTGTGTGTG
>NC_139345.1:6459738-6489738 GCF_055883805.1 Amblyomma maculatum
CGTTCCTCGTGGACTACGATTGAGTCGCTTTAGAGCGTTTAACCTCATAAACCAAATCCAACTTACTTAACTGCCGAAGAAGAGCAGGCGAAAACATCGTCATCTTCTTACAGAGCAGAATAGAGGAAGCCTCTGGACAGGCCTATGATCTACGACCTCTATTCCAGTGCGCATAGAGCATATACGTCACCGAGACGCCCAAACATACATGCAGAAACACAAAATAACAAGCGCGACATCTTCAACTTGGCCATTATCTGAGGGAACTACTGCTTCCACGAAGAGAAACGAGCCATTTGTAGCGCCTTCGCACGTGCCTCTGCAGCGGGTCTTTTTCGTGTCACCGCCTTCGACGGTTTCCATCGAGAGACGCATCCGAGCAGAATGCGCAGCAGCAAGCAAAGGCGGTAGCAGCGTCGACGGAAGGCGGAGAGTTATCATGACGCCGTCGAAAACTTCGTGTTTGCCGAGACCGTTTCCATAGCTTCTATTTGTCTTTAGCGCACATTCGAAAGGCCACATAACCCCCTTCAAACCCCATTTCTACTGCAGCCTTATTTCCTTTTTATTGTTATTTTCTCTGCATGCTGTCGAAACTATCCGTATGGGGCTATATGTGTTCCCCATATTTTATTTGTGCGTCGGTTGCCTTTATTCACAATTAATAGCTTCACGATCACAACATTTTTTTTCTTTTTGCTGCTTCATTTTTTGCTTTTCTGAAATTAAGAACACTAATTAGGACCGCTAATATGCACTACTGAAAAGCCTTACTGCTTGCTTCTAAAATTTCACACTTCTAATTGGGACTACGACTTAGCCCTAATAGTTAACACTTATAATTATTGCTACTGAATATGACCACAAATCTGCGACAACGCATCATGTTCATACGGCGATGATGTCGCATGAACACTTAATAATACGTAAGTGTACCTCAATTATTATTATTATTTTTTTGTTTTGCTGTGAACTGTGGAGAACGAAAAAGGGGGCTAGAAGCCGTGGAAGACTCGTGTTTAGGTAAAAAAAAAAGAAGCCTTTTATGTATACACGCTAGTTCTTCAGAGTCCGAGCGCATCAAGGCGGAAGGATGATTTTCCACTGACAGTAGCGAAATAAGAATAATTTCCGTCACTGCAGACACAATGAAGGTATGGTGCACGAAAAACTGACCATGGTCAAAAACCCTATTTCAGCAAAGTTGTATCCTCTGAGGCTGAAGAAAAGCCTGTAGAGAGAAGCAGTCCTCACTGCATTCGTCACTGCGGAGCATCTAAGACAGTGCACTGTGCACGCGCAGAAGCGGGGCACAAAGCGTAAAGCATCAGTAAAAGGCATTTCTGTTGTGCTAATATCTTGAATGATTAATATGTATATCATGGAAAACCTGCCGTACGCGTGAGGATGTAAATAGTGTCGACGCAAATGCGATGGCTTCTTTGCCCATGGAAAAAAATGTTGAAACATAGGAGGACCACACACTTTACATGTATGGCATTTTACCTTAGTGCATCGTTGAATAAGCCGCTCTAGGACATATTTAATTTTAACGGAAAGCTTTTAATATACGCAGGTGCATTGAAAAAGCAAAGTGAGTTTTAATAATAATGTAAGAATTTTCGCACACAGGCAACCGCAGATACTCACTGCCAAGATAAAACTGGAAGCTACCTCTTTGTGCTGGCGCATTGCAACGTTATTAATAGCGCCGACCGCTCTATTAAAGGCCTTTTATCATGAATGTCTGCTATGGCGTTGAAAAGAAGCGGCGAATGCGTATCTTATGCGGAAGCTTGCGATTGCAGGGGTACATCAGGCTCAAAGGGAAGCGAATGTTTGCGGACTCTATCCACGCATGGCTGTCAAAACATAGCTACCCCGATGTAGGGGGCGTAAAGCTTGCCGCAACAGGCACTTTTCCTTTATCACCCGAGGGTACGGAAAAAACAAGGCGCGCCGCACTGGCAACATCATCAGCAGCAGCAACTTTGTCGTTGGCAGTGGTGGAACGGAAGCACAAGCCTGGAAAGAAAGGGGAGCAAACGAGTCCTCCCGCCAAGTTCCTCGCGGCGTGTTTCCTCTTCACACCATCGCGAAGCAGAAGAATGATCCTTTTTCTCTTGTTTTTTTCTCCTCGGCCATTCGTTGCTCTAGCCTGCTAGGAACTCCTGCGTCGCTCCCCTGCATGCTGTGCTTGAGAGTCCGTGGCGCACTCGACTCAGGAGCCTGGCGACAACGCGAAAGACAAAGAGAGGCGAACAGCGCTCTGGGTGGCAAGAGGTTTCTACGAAACCGCGGCGGAAGCAGTGGTGCGAGGAAACGCATCTCTCTGCTCCGCGGTGAAGAAAAAGGGAGTTGTCTCGAACAACTTGCATGCCACAGCTCTCGCTAGGTGCCTGGCGCGTGCGCTGTCTCACTGTGTCGAATGGGGCACAAACGAAGAAAGGCTGCGACGTTAATCGCAAATTTTGTAGGGGCGATCCAGTGTTGAGCCTGCTCAACTTTTCGAGTGTGGTTTGGGCGCGCCGCAATTTCTAGGCCATATGTCCAATAGCCGCCTCCTGCCAGCATAGTTTCCCCTTTTTTGCACAGACTTCAGCGGCTTCTGCCATCATTTCCGGTTTCTTTATCTATTCTGTTCCATGCTTTTTTGCCGCTCTTTTTAACCATCACTCTCTCCTGTAGCATTTAGTCCCAACGTGGAGTGCTTTCCCGCATGGCCTAACAGTTATGATGAAGACTGTTGCACTCGGAAACGCGGACAACACGGAAAAGACAACAGAAGCGCTAACTTTCAACTTAATCTAGCGCATGCGTTGTCTTCGTGTTGTCAATCTTTCCTTCCCGAATTCTCCTTCCTACACAGAGTAGCATGCCAACGACATCTAAACGCGGGCAAAACTCTCTGTTTTTCCATTAAAGAGTCTTTCTCTCCGTGTTTCCGAGCGCTACAGTCTGTATTATGAACAACCAACTCGTCCAATCTGCCACCCTAACGGCTATGCCACTAACAGTTGGCGAGCCGTCTTTCCTTACTTCTTTCTCGCTTCCTGAGTTTAGCGACAAACCCCTTGCGCTGGCGGACGTGTCCTCTCGGTGGGCACAGATGTTTCGAGTGTTTACGTAGCTAACCCAGGAAAGAACAGGCTATTGCAATGGAAGTGAGAACCATTCGACGCGCCGTTGAGTGGCAGCAGCCTGTCCGTATTAGCCGTTGCTCTTTGCGTTCTCAGGTGCAGCTACGATTTGTCGACTACCTATACGCAGATGCAACTAAAGAAAACTTGATGGCGACCTTGATGGCGACGCCAAAGATGTTTCAGGGCTCAGTAAACTTTTCCTTTAAACCATCTTTTCTATTCTCCACCTTTAGCCAGTCTATCGCTGGTTCTTGCGCCAGGTCTTTGTTTCCTCCATTATGAAACTCTTGTTCCTGTTCTTTTCTTGAAGCGTGTATTAGTTGTGTGCTCGGAGGAGGCACTATACGTAGCAAGTTGGATAATCAGCACGACTGCTCCAGCGCAGGCTTGTACAACCATGTGCTGCCAGAAAAGCACAGCTTCGCGAACGCAGGAAAACGTCAAATGCTATGCACACAACATAACAAGCAGTGCAGAGTGAAGGACGAGTTAACGAGAACGAAGAAATGCGAAAACAAGAAGAGCCGGTGCTTAGCAAGGGCACTGAATGGGGTCCCAAAATTGTGTTTTTCTGCCCCGTGAATTGCCTTTCCTTTGTTTTGATGTAGGCATCGATCTGGTTCTAGCTGAGGACAGCAGGAAGTGGGAAAACTCGGGACAGACGCTTAAGACTTCATGCGAGTACTAATGCGAAAGCAACATAGTCTCCTGGTGAAAGCTTCTCAAATGAGGTTTTCAACATTTATTTACGTTCTTTGCACCGGCATTTTAATCGATCCGTGTATATCTCTTGAAGCTTCTGGGAGCAGTATTCTCCTAAACTTCGTTTTCAAAAAATATATTGGCATGCATATATCGTTGGTTCTAATCACTCTTGCAATCTAACATCCAACGTCAATTGAACTGTACTCTATGCCCGACGAGTAATTGTACAATACCAGTCATAACGCTGTGGAAGAAATGGTTGCGCCTCAATTTTTATCGGAAAGTCTGAACAACTGGCACCACGTGCAGGTCGGCCAGTGGCAATACACTGGGTGTTATCTTTAGCTTTTTACTGAATGTTACTTTAAACCCTGTGAGAGATACGCCAATACGGTCTGAGCAGGCGGATTGCACAGCAAGACGTACGTTATGGGCGACATGTGAGTGAATAACCAATTATTTAAATAAATTTATTGAGTCAATGTATCTTGATTTTGATTTTAGGGGCCAACAATATATAAATGGTACCAACAATATATAATACTCAAGTTGTATATTGATGGCCAACAATATATAAATGATGGGCCGTCAATATACAACTTCATTATTTAGGTTTTTATTTTCGACGATGCATTTCGAAATATATAACGTCAAAAATACGTATTTTTAGTTCAAAGCCCCCTTCCCGCATTGCACATTTTTGAAACGGCATCGATGGGCAGGGTATAAGTAACGGAAAAACGCTGACTGCTTCTACGGCGCAAATGAGCAAAATGACGCTATTTTAGAAATGCGTGTCGCGGGAAACCTGCTTCGCAAACTAAAAAGTGTCTTTTTTAAATTAATATTTCGAACTGCATATCCGATAATTAAGGTTTATATCTTGAACTCAGCAGTCGAGTTGGGGACCTTTATTTTCTTGATGTAACGTTGAGCCAAAGAACACAAAATAAAAAGTTTATTAGATAATCTTAATTATTTATTTGCCTAATCGATGAGCTCTATCGCGCACATAATATCCACCTAGTATACAATCCTCCTGCACAGACCGCACTGACGTATCTCTCACAGGGTTCGCCACAACGTTCTGTAAACAGTTAAAAATTCATTGGAGGCAGTTAGATCTGTGAAGAGCAGAAAGGCGAAAGAATTTCCTGGAACACTGCTGTCATTTGCCGCTTTTTCACTAATTTTCTTTTCTTCCCTTCTGTCATGATCTTTTTTTTTTCTATTTCTTCTCTTTTTAACTCTTTCTATTTTCCCACTTTTGGTTCTTTTCTCTCTTTTTTTTTTACAGCTTTTTCTCTACCACTGCTTTCTTCCTATTTTACCCTTGACGAACAGTTTTCGATGTTGTAACGTAATAACGAGGCAAACATTAATGATTTGCATCTTTTTTTCCACATTTGTTGCACAATGTTTAAGTATTTCGCACAATTTTGACGTCGTCGTGCGTTGTTTTTCCTTCCGCTCTGCATTTAATATTCTTTATCCCGACAATCACCGTAAGACTAATTCTTGTCAAATACCAACAACAAAACAGAAAAAAAAAATCCCTAACGTTTGTCCTGGATTAGTACATTGTCAGCTCCTTTAAACTCTACAATAATGAGCCCCTCATTTCCCTTTCAATTGTGTGTTTGTGTGCGTGCGCGCGTGTGTGTGTGTGTGTGCGTGTGCGGGCGTGTGTGTGTGTGTGTGTGTGTGTGTGTGTGTGTGTGTGTGTGTGTGTGTGTGTGTGTGTGTGTGTGTGTGTGTGTGTGTGTGTGTGTGTGTGTGTGTGTGTGTGTGTGTGTGTGTGTGTGTGTGTGTGTGTGTGTGTGTGTGTGTGTGTGTGTGTGTGTGTGTGTGTGTGTGTGTGTGTGTGTGTGTGTGTGTGTGTGTGTGTGTGTGTGTGTGTGTGTGTGTGTGTGTGTGTGTGTGTGTGTGTGTGTGTGTGTGTGTGTGTGTGTGTGTGTGTGTGTGTGTGTGTGTGTGTGTGTGTGTGTGTGTGTGTGTGTGTGTGTGTGTGTGTGTGTGTGTGTGTGTGTGTGTGTGTGTGTGTGTGTGTGTGTGTGTGTGTGTGTGTGTGTGTGTGTGTGTGTGTGTGTGTGTGTGTGTGTGTGTGTGTGTGTGTGTGTGTGTGTGTGTGTGTGTGTGTGTGTGTGTGTGTGTGTGTGTGTGTGTGTGTGTGTGTGTGTGTGTGTGTGTGTGTGTGTGTGTGTGTGTGTGTGTGTGTGTGTGTGTGTGTGCGTGTGCGTGTGCGTGTGTGTGCGTGCGCGTGTGCGTGCGCGTGTGCGTGTGTGTGTGGGGGGGGGGGGGGCGTGCGCGCGCGCATGTGTATCTGCTGTACAGTACCTGCAAACTAAACATTTCAAGAGTGTGTGAACGGAAGACCACAGTTACTACTGCTTTCATCAAAAGGAAAAAATGTTTCGGTAAGTTCAATTATAGCTCTTTGGAAGCCGAGCAGATTTCCTTGCGTTTGTCTTTCTCAGCGATAATGAGATAAGACGCTTGATTGAAGGCGTCTTGTGTGTACAAAGCAAAAGCGAAATCAGGCTTCCAGCATTTTTTCAACAGTGCGTACGCATTTTTTTACAAGGTATTTTAAATACTATCATACGCAAACTTTAATGCATTTCTCGGGTATGTGTTCATCAGGACCGTAGGACAAAGCGAAACAGATGAGGAGGAAAAAAATAGATATAAATTAATATGAATAAAATTTGATCATCTCAACTATTAGTCTGGCCTTTAAAGACGGCGAGGCGCTCAGTACTGGATACATTTTTAAATCAAGAGCTTTCGAAACAGGCTATAGATTCCATCATCGATCGAAATGGGGTAATTGAGAGCACTAATACGTCCTGGAGCGGTGAAATTCTTGATTAGTACACCTAGCCCGGTTACTCGGTTTTTACTTTCCGACCTTTCGATTTGCGCTGCTTCTCCCAAACCCCTCCCCCCAATCCCTTGCTTGAAACCTGCGTGCTGACTGAGCATTTCATTTGCGTCATATAGACCCGGGCTTGTCTCAAAGATTGGACGTTCGGTTTAGTGGTCCGGGATCGTATGAAGTTATGCAATGGCCTTCCAATTCGACCAAAAGCAGACATCTTCGCACTGCCGCCCAGTCGCCATGATGGCACGTCTTCATGTGGTCTCCTCCTCCGCAACTGCGTGTGCATTTGAATCGTTGCTTTTCCGATTCCCCCCTGTGGATTCGCACGGCGTCAACGGAGACACTCCCTTTCGCCGAGCACGACATGATAGCATCTCCCAAGCGAGTTCCACCGTACGTGACTGCCGCAGATTGCTACCGCCACTAAGACATGAGCGAAGTGGTGGTCAGGAAAGGCGAGGAGTAGATAGGGAGTGAGAGCGTACAGGTGGGCGTTGAAGTACATGCTCCTGGCATCTCTCTGTGAGGCATACGTGCCCAGAATAAGTTACTTGGAAACACTTTCGGAAGGATGCCTAGATAGAACAGGTGGACATATGAGATTGACGACGACGAAGACGACGACGACGAAGATGACGCATCGAGGTAGACTGTTGAGACCGAGCAGCTTCGCTTTCTCGAGCCTCTTACACGATTTTTGTGAATCTCCCATTCTCCCGAGGGCCTGGACGGCTATTTCTGTTAGCAAGTCTACAAAAAATGAACTGGATCAGGTATTTCATGGCCTCGTGTAATAGGGCTCCGGTGCTGACATGAATGTAACTTTCCTTTTCAGTGCGCATAAGCGTGCTGCGATGCGCGTTTGCAGTTCAGGCTAATGAATGCCCTTACTACATTATGGAAGCCTAATTGTAGAGATTTTCTGTCTAATTATGGCGAAAGGAACCGTAGGCGTTCCACTTGAAGGATTAACTCAGAGCTCACAAAAATGAAGTTGCCGGTATCTAATCACAGTACGCCACTCCACAACGTAAGGTCAGAATAAGAAGAAAGAGGTCGTGGTGAGGGCATACTATAAAAAGGAGTATACGGAGTAGTGAAAACACCGCAGATCGCAGACGTCGCAAGGCAATCACTTGAATATTATACATGAGCCCCGCTCGTATCCTCCAAATGCTTTTGCGTATCCTGGCTTGCAAAGGTCTAGGCACACGGTATTCAATTTTGGAACAGGCACGCGAGGGTCTCGCGCTCGTGTCCACCATGGTCCTGCTGAATTATACATGGTGCCCTAGAAGCCATAGTTCTAATTCATAAAACGCAAGAATGGGGGGGCTGCCGGGTTATTTCGTTCGGTACAGCGCTTCCTTCCTTTCTGCCCTTGTGCTTTGATTTTGGTTCACGACGAAGTGCTGAGGAAAAAAAGTTGAGCGCAGTACAGAGGGATGCAAAGCGCGCATAAAACAGCCCTCTTTGGAAAACGGGAGAATAAAGCAGGATAACCTAGGGAAACGAAAAGCGAAGCAAATGCACAAGAGGAAAGGAACTCGAAAGTACGCAGATAAACGGCCAATTTAGGGATCTGGCACCAATCTCTTCCTGGGCCAGTAAATGCATCAAAACCGATTTCATTGGAAAGCAGATTATTGTCACAACGTTATTGGTGCTGTTTGTTTTCTCGCTTCTATACATTTTCCGTCTTCAAATCTTATCTGTTTACTTGATCTTTAGCGTCTTGGTCTGTTCCTGGCGCGTTATAAGAGCCTAATAATGCATGGTTTTACATTACGCCGTTGAAATCTTGCAAGCTGCTTTCAGTGTGCTTTTGTCATCTTTCTATGATTTATATGGCATTCACCGGTAACAACAGAAAGCTGTTTTTTATGTCCAGCGTGCTTTCCTCCGAGTTTTACAACTGAATTTGATGTTTAACTTTGCTTTTCGGCAGATTACTGACGCTCCTGCTGGTTTGCTTCGTTGTGTAAAATTATAAACGGAGATTACATGCGGCATCTACGATCTTTCTGTTTTCTTTTTTTTTTTTTTTTTTTGTATCAACCTTCTCAAAAGGTGATTTTGTCGGCAGCACCCACAGCACTGACCATTTTCTCGTGAATGGCATGCAATATATTGACACTTGGAGGTAAGTTTATACAATGTGTACAACCTTTAATTTTCTCCTGGTAGTGAAATAATGCCTTCTTTATCTGTGGTTCCTGCTTTATAAAGGATAATGTAGATAAAATTATTTGCAGAACCGCCAGCGTTTGTGCGCGTGATGTGTTTTATTTTAAACTGTGGGCCTAGGCATTGTATAATATAGACTTGTTTTGCAGTTTTTTTAATGATACACATTGCCTTAGAGGGCACGTTATGGAGGTTGAAATTATTAAATTATTCCACTCCTTCATTTGCACTTCAGTGATTGTAGGAGAAAGTTAGGTGGTGTTACATTTGATCTCGATGGTTCAATTGCGGTTTTCTCCTTAAACATAGTGCTACCTTTGTAGGGGAAAAAATTGTGAACCAATTAATGAATATTGGCCATAGCTTAGCTCAGCTAGGCCAGGACATACGTAACGAAAGAACGTGTGCTTGGAGCTGGACTGCCTACTCCCTTCCAATCGAATTCAATCCAATCTAATCCTGTTCTATTCAGTGCAATCCAATCCAGTCTAATCTAATCTAATCCAAACCAATCCAGTCTAATCAAAGACAGTCCAATCAAGTACACTTCATTCCAGTGACATACAATCCAACCAATCCTGTATAATTCAATCCATGCCTATTCAATCCAAACCAGTCTAAACTAGCCCAATCCAACCTAGTCCAATGCTGAGTACACGCTCGTCCAAATTGCCCCGCTAACTAGGCTATCATCGTCACTACTGTCATCCTCAGGCTAGAGAAGGAGAATTAAGATGCGTTCGCACTATGTCTAGCTAAGTCGTCTTTAATTGCGTTGCATTAAAGACGAGGCATCTTCTTCTGGTTGCTTCTTGATTTCCAGATGGCGCGGCGAGCGCGCGGCGTTCGTCAGCTGCGGCGGTTGCTAGGCAAAGGCTGTGCCTCCCACCATTCAAAACTCCTCGTTCGTGGCCAATGTGGCTTTCGCTACAAAAACACCTTTCAATTCGTCCAGTTTGTGTTGTTTGTTAGCGCTCAGAAAATTTCTAGACGGGGTAAACACCAAACGTAGCGCGCAAGGCTGAGAGTTGGCTCGTGTATGGGCGCCTTTCAGATAAAACAATGCGCTTAAAAAGCATAATTCATGCAAGGTTGGACTTGTCCTTGTTTCGGCACTGCACACGTGGTTGAGAGTAAGCCATGTGGTAGGCGACGAAGCAACCGCAAACATTTGTTTCTAGCCGCTATGAGAAATTTGCATCGAAAACCACAACCCAAATTTATTTCTCGCCAAAAAGGAGACGGCATTACTCAGTCATTTTTAATCACATTGCATCTTGAAGAGCCCCAGCTGCAGAATCGAAATGTAGCTTATTTTACAATTTTACGACCCGGCATGCTACACCAACTGTGCCGGCGATGCCCAGTAAAATACACCGCAGTTCTTCATTGAGATGTCCTTGTGGTTTCGACACCGAGAACGAAAAAAGAAAGGAAGGAAGAGGGCGCTGTAGGCTGACTGAAAGAGTGACTCTTACTGAGAGCGTGGACAGTCGTTGCCGTAGCAAGAGCCGCTATCGGTGCCCCGGGTTCGCGACATGTGATCAGCTCTGGGTCCTCCTTTCGTGAGGCTTTTCTTCCGCCTGGTAACAATCTTTCCACCTCCTTTTGTCACAAGAGATGACGCAGACCTTTGGCCGACCTCTGCGTTCGGACATTTCCGGTTCCCCGAACGTGCCCTGCGGCAATAGTAGATGCAATAACAGTGTCTGTGTGCCCTGCTTTTGTTCTTGGAGACAGTATTTGTTTTCCTTCCCTTATGTTGCCATTTCGTATCCCAACCCGATCATATGTGGGGCTTCGGTGTTGTGAAGAAAAAAAAAATGCGGCACCCTTTCTCGAAATGTCAGAGGTGATGAGTGAATCGAAATGCCTGGAGTGGACAGCCGAACACTGGCATCGCACTGAGACACCGGACCATAACCAACCTACAAACGACCTCTTTTCTTGGTAATCTCAGTCTCTAATTCATTTATCGCATTTTTAAAGGTGTAATTTTTTTAACCGAGAGTAAATAAACTTTTTTGTTTTATGTAGAACTCTGCACTCTGCGTCAGTCTTCTCAATTACCTTTGCTCAGTCATTTTCGTGTACATAGCAGGCTCGCACATGCAGCACTCCAGCATACAACAACGGGTTTAGCTATTTACAGGTCTTTATTTTAAGCCCTGTGAGAGATACGTCAGTACAGTTTGTACGGCCAGATTGTACAGCAGAACAGATATTTGAGCGAGTTGGTACAACTTCGAAAAGTTCACTAGCACTGCGACATTGTCTCCTGTACATCGCAGCGCTGGTGAATTTTTCGAAAATTGTCAAGCAAGGCAGATATTATGTATACGTGATAGAGGTAAGTAATTGCACAATTAAGTAAAATTATGTAATGATCTTTTCTATTCTTTTATTTTCGGGGCCAACCTTATATTAGGAAAATGATGGCTTTCAACAGAAATGCTGTGTTCCATTTTGAAAATTTTAAAATGGCGTAGCTGTGTGTTATTATCGCGAAAATGACTCTGCTTCTACGGCATAAAATGGACAGAATGACACCATTTTGAACATGTGCATTGCAGGCAGCCAGATTTATTATCTTTTATTAGAATATATTTTAATGTTAAATAGTTTCACTATGAGTGCCGATAAAGCAAACTAAAGAACTAGTCTTTAAAGAAAGAAAAAATTGAATTTCTGTTGAAGGCCTTCATTCTCCCCTTGTAATGTTTTGGATGTTTCTAATTGGAGCTTCACGGTACGCATGTCTTCGCTGCATGACACCAGAACATGGCATTCGTCTTTCATTAGTACTTTGAGGTTATTTCCTAGAAGACTCCGACATACTGTTTTGTTGTTGACATTTCCACCTGCTCTTTCAATGGCTCTTTCTTTAGAACTTCTTTAAACCTTTCCTAGCTGGCTCCAAATTGTTTGAGTACGTGATTCTACCTCTTCTAGAGCACCATAAAGAAAGTCCGTAAAATTTTACCGCCCAAAAGCTGTTCGTTTAGTTTCCAATGGTCCAAACTAAAATCTTTTTTTTTTCTGCTTTTTCTTCCAAAGCGCGACTGAAATTAAGCAGTGATCCCTAAAGGAGATACGAATCACATTATAATCACAACAAAGACGAAAACGTTTCAATGAAACACGAAGTCGGTCTAAACTGGCATGGCTACTCCCTTGAAAGGGCGTGTACCGACCACCTTTAGAACCAGTTACAGACTAGTATACACCACCCATGCCGAAGTCATTTAATATATAACTAAGTAAAACCGCACTTTCATATGTAAAAGGCGCTTCGCTTGATTTATCATTAGCATATAACACGCATTTAAAATTTCCCAAAAAGATAATCAGCCAGCCATTCGGTATCGGCCTCGCCAGGGTGGTGCAGTGGTAAGACGCCCGACTACTGTGCCGGAGTTCCCGGGTTCGAACCCGACCACGGCGGCTGCGTTTCGATGGAGGCGAAACGAAGTGGCGTCCATGTACTGTGCGATATCAGCGCACGTTAAAGATCCCCAGGTGGTCGAAATTACTCCGTAGCCCTCCACTACAGCTCCCCTTTCTCTCTTTCCACCTTCATTCCCACCTTCCTCTCTTCCCTTACGGCGCGGTTCAGGTGTCCACAGAAAACAAGCGAGACAGTTACCGCGTCTTTCCCTTCCCGTGAACCATTATTATTATTATTATTTTTATTATTCAGTATCGAAAAATGTTCGAGTTTCATTAAAAATGCTTTTTTTCTTCGTATCTCTTCAAAGGTAAATACAGAATGTCGGTAAATAAAGATATTTCGTCACTCCCGTATTAGCAGTACACAGTCTCATACAGTAAATAGACCAAGAGCACACAGAGCAACAGCTTGAACCACTACTGCCTAATTCTGTCGCACTAACAATACACACTCAGCCGCCTTTTCCACGCTGAAACTTACACACTCATGAAATCTCGCCGTAAATGGCTGCGCCATACTTCATTTCCGACCTTAGTTTCTAGTAATGACATAATGTCAATATCGTAAAATACAACCAGGCGTTATAACTGGTTTTGCCAACTACGTTCAAAGAACCCTCGTACATTCAGGGTTGCAACTCGAACCAACTGATTAAATATGAGCCGCTACGGCAAATTTAACGAGAGCGGAAGGTGCAAGGTGGCAATGCAAAATGCGGACATAACTAACCGTGATTGTCGTCCCTCAAAATGGGGCGATAATCTCTCCCAGTAGATCCTACTGTGTCTAGGTCGCCTGATAGCGCTCCGTTCACTTTGATCACCAACCACCGCGGTGAGGCTCCACCATTGACGCCATCTGGCTACTGCGCTTCTGTGCCCATAACTCTGAAGAGTGGCAGTCATAATAAGTCAATTCTCGGACCCAATAATGTCTTCAGTTTTCCTTGTTTCATAAGGTACGGGGCCGCTTTTAAAAGCGCGGCTTCTGGCAAACATTTCAGAATCCGCGATGAATGCAGAGATAAAAAAAAAGTGGTGAGGAATATTAACTCACTGAAAAAACATTTATTTGTGCGTGATGAATTATAAGGGGATAAAAGGTTTAGAGTTGCTTATTGAGGATTCTTCAACTCACTGCGCGGCCTTGTACTGCTGATGCACTGAGCCCCCAAACCTCTCTGTTATGTGTGCTTTTTGGCGGTGTACTCTAATAGTGAGGGCATTCCCAGATCATAAAGCGCCCATAAAAATTACGTTTCCCGTTTCTTTCGCGCGAGTGCGAGACGATGGGCGTTTGGAAGGTCGCCCATCTAGCATATATTACTTTCGTTTTGGTATATCTGACGGCGACCTCGTGAGTTTCGTTAAGTTCGTGATGTGAAGGGGAAGATTTGTATATCTTTGCTCTGTAAAAATTCTGAATCTCTGCAGGTATTGGGCACATCCACTACTCTCTGATCAGCTGGTGACCAGACTGGGGCTGCTCGAGCAGATGCATACGCTGTTGCATTTCGATAGGCTGAAGGAAGCTGATGTCCCTCTATTTGTGATCAGTTAAGCTTTGTCTTTTAGGAGACGTATACCATCCCATAGTTGAAAAAGCCACAGAATCGTATGAAAACACAGCCACAAAGTCGGTACTTTTCCTGTAAAATCTAAGGTTTCTATAATTCTGTCATACCTTTTGTACTTCTGTCGTTTCTTTTTTTTTTTTTTTTTTTTTTTTTGTAATGCCCTTCTGTAGGCTATAATTCTGCGGAACTTTTCCGTTTTAACTGCGCGAAGTTCTAATGCATTGCAAACATTTATGTTGTCCACACAGTTAACAGTCCCACAGAATTTCTATTTCGAGCAGAGAAATTTTTCTGTAGCTTTTTTCGACAGAGTCGTGTTACATATTCGTTAAATGCCGAATGTGACTGATAATGTAGCCATCTTTTGCAAGACAATGGCATCGTCGTACCGAACGCTAATGCAAGTTTTTCCACCGTCTTCATTGTAATGTTTGTATCTCATTGCCCACAATTCCAACTGCTATATATAATAAATTCCTAAACGATAAAAAAATGTGTCTACGTATTCGGCATTCTCATCCTGCCTCTGGGCTCAGTGAGGCTTTACGATTGTGGGTCCGTTTCCATGTGCAGCTGCGGATCTGTGTGTCGTGATAAGGATTCAGTGTAAATGTTTTGCCCCCGCGATGTGGGGATTTTTCAAGCTCTTCTCCTGGTTCTTCTGTTCGCTAGCCAAGCCCGCTTATTAATAATTTTCCAGTTCCCGCTTTGCAAAGTTTTTTTTTTTTTTTCAGTTGGTTTCCTTCCTGCACTTTGTAACACCGTTTGCGTATACATGTGCCGAGCGCTAAAGGGCGCCAGCGTTGCATAATTTAACGCCATAGCGGTAAGGGTCACGTGTCGCATAAAAGCCGGTGTCAGTGTTGTGGTTGCCATGCGAGAAAAAGAAAGTTAGGTAAGAAAATGAAAGTTGTGCGGAAACCCGTGTAGTCGAACACGGTTCTTTCGCAGTGCGAGGCGAGTACTCTACCGCTCCCCAAAGAACCGTTCTTTTTTCTTTATTGGCAGCTTCAAAGCCTAATTTTACACATACAGTTTATTACGCGACAAACCCACAACATGGATTAAAAACCACGCCTTCTCGGGCTGCATGATCTATTAAAAATCACGCATGTGTAGCACCGCTTTCATTCTCGGCAGCCAATCAGGGACTTTGTCCTGTGTCTTAAAAACATCAATCACGCTCGCGACGAATTCGTTAATGTTATTGGGCCTGCACAGTATCTGGCGATACAGAACGGCTTTCAGGCATGCCGACACTGATGCGAGGAAAATGCAACAGTATTTTCCTCTCATCAGTATTTTCCTCTCATTCTGGATCGCCAGATATTGTGCAGGCCTAATAACATTATCATGCCTAGCGGTAGTAGTTCATCATCATCTTCAATTGGCAAAAATCTAATTCGGAATCCATCCACAGATAGGCCTCTTTTAATCGTTCGTTGTAGAATATCCCAAAAGAAAAAGGCTTCCCCAGAGTCTAAGAAAACGTTTTCGATAGTTTCCGGCTTGCGGCATATGAAGCAGTGATTTCATTGCTTCTGACTGAATAAAGGTGCATCTAATGTATACATTGCCTTATGACTGCCGACTGAAGTTAAGGTACGGCACTAGGAAGAAACTAATTACAGAAGTAATAGTTAAGCGAGTAGCAAAGAACATTTCCGCCTTATTTACCTGTGATGCGACGCTCACTAGAAAATTCATTTCATCGTATACGGCGCTGTGCAACAGATGCGCGAGCCGCCGCCCGATTCAAAGCCTTATCATCCATCCATCGTCTTCGAAGGAGTGGTGTGTCATGAGAAGTATTTCATTGTGAGGCTGAAGAGCATGAGAAGAGGACGCGAACGGTGCCCTATAATGCTATCGAATTGAAATCTTAAACGCGAAGCTTAAGAGTTCTCCAATTTTTATTAATGTGTGTCTTTTCAGGATATCAAGCACTTACTCCTGCAAAGTTGTGGTATTGAGGAAAAATGTTTGACGCATCATTCGCTTGCTCATGAGTGGCCTTTATAATTTACTGTAACCTCTCTGTGAACTCTCTTTCTGTTGTTGATTTACTGGTTAAATCTATTATTTTGTCTATTTGGTTAATGTTTGCCAACATCAATGTTTCCACTGCCGTGTTTTCAGCAGGTAACTTCAAATTCGAATGTCTTGGTTTTTATGTGGGTGTCCTCAGGAGGGACTCATACCTCTATGCCTGCGCCCTGACTTTCATATCATCTATTTTGCTTTAAGATAAGAAGATGATAAACTTGTTTGGGGCATTTGAGAGCTGCTTTCTGATCATATTATTAGACCAGGTTAGTTTGATTTTCGGGGCAACCCTGGATGTCCTCCTGGATGTCCTCCAGACTATATCGACATATTGTCGATATAGTCTGTATAAATGGCATGTTCGATGAGGGAGACAGCGCCGCGATTAGAGCTAAGATTAGTCAGTGCAATATTCAAGGCGATGACCAATACTTCAATGTTCACTGATTCGAAAACTAGGCGCTCGTGTGCGTCCCCCCCCCCCCCCCCCCCCCCCGCTTGCGGTCAACACTATAGCTCGATTAAAATGATTCCGGTGTACACGGGTATCTTTTTGGTCCATTTCGTAGTGGCCAGATGTTTCAGGGAGAACCGGAAAAATAAAGTATAGGCTACAATGTGAATTATAGTAACTAACCGGCTTGCTGGCGTGCACTGGGAAAATAAGAAAGATGATACAGAAGGAAGAAATGAATAGAGAAGAGTTTACCTGAAGCAGGTTGGTTAAAAATTACTGTGCCATGTCACCTATACCAGTCAAGAAAAAGAGACAGCAGTTTCGTGTAACGGCTGTTCCTTCCCACGCGGCACCAGTCGTACTTCCACCCCGTTGGCGCACAACACTTGCCCCCTTCACGACCAGAGAGCCCCTACATTGGTGGGGTTATAAAAAGATGTGCCCTTGTCTCGAGACTGCACACTTCCCCTCCCCGACACCGTATTTCTATCTTGCTTTGTATAGCCCCTCTGCCTCGTTTTGAGAGCTGCATCACTTTCCCATCTTACGGCCGTTTTGTTCTTCTCGGCGCTTCCTTCTTCGCACGATTCCTTCGAGGCGATTTGTTTGTCCTTCATGTCCGGTTCTCGAAGCTACTCAAGGTTTGGACGGCACTTCAACTGCGCGCACTTCCTCGCGGACAGGAAACGAGACACGATAGGCAGGATAAAAGCAAGGGAATACCATAGGCCTCCCCACAAAAATTTATAAAAGCACGAGTATTGCCGCCGCACGTGAGGCTTCGTCATGACGGAGCGGCAATGTAAACTGCTTCCATCTTTCGCTCCCGCCATTTGAAATGTCAGTGCTAGAGTTCAAAAACAAGACCGAAAAATAAAAGGCTGTTACTTCAGCGGCACCTGTCACTTGCGCGAACGAAGAGGAGCTGCGAAAACGCCGAACTCGCGAAGTAGTACACGTTCTCTTTTCATGCTATGCATTCAATGTTGTGCCTTAGAGCGCCCTTCAAAAGCTCTTTCCCAATATGCATCTACGCCGACGATTAGGGGTGCTTCCAAATGGTGCGCTTACGAATGGAATCATAGTGTTCTCCCGCGTCGTCAGAGGCACTCATACCAAAACCAACTACCACACGCACATACAAAGAAACAGGTTTTGAAGAGAGAGAGAGGGAGAAAGTATATGTGAAAGAGAAAGACAGACACTGGTCGAGCAGTCGAGGGCATTTCAGATAGCGTCGTTCAGACAACTACAATGTAACCGAGGCAGTTGTTGACACGCAACGCAGGTTTCCAACAAGTACGAAGTCAACCTATTGATACTTATACTATACATTGCAATCGTAATAAAGTGGTGATCAAGCAGACGTCAGAATTCTGATTTCTGCTCTATAATGCTTTGAACAGACGTGCGAAAGATGAACGAAGACATTTCGGAGCAAAAGAAGCCAATTTGTGTCAAGAAGCATGACCAGGAACATATTAGTTCCATTGAGATTGTAGTACATTCAGCTCGGTTATCGTATGGTGCGGCGTACATTGGGCAGAAAGTAAGATGTCTAAATATTAGTTTATGAGCACTGGTATAAAGATTATAATCAGCCTTTAGGCCCCATAAGTGCTCTTTGTGAGACACGGAAGGGCGTATCTGATTTCGATAAGGTTCACATCCTGGAAACCGCGGGAAATAAGCTCACAAGAGATATACTGGAAACAATCAAAATGAACGAAAAGAACCGCGGGGCGCTTCATGTGTCCGTAGCCTCTGAGTCTCATTATGAACAAAGGAGCTGGTGTACACGGTTGAGCGCGTTGACTGGACAGTTTAGCAATCTTTCGGCTCGATGAACTTGTCGATTTATTTTTTTTTCTTTATCATTTGGATACAGACACTTATTTTGCGTACGAGGAATGAACTACCAATTGTCTGTAGGCCTACTGGTGTGCACCCTGTGCCTTTCTTTGTCCTATGTTTATTTGGCACCATGTTCATATTGCACCAAACCTTCCTTAAAGCAGCAGTTCCGGCCTTCAAACGGATAGCGATGGTGGTCATGTTCATAAAAACTTTATTACACTATTTATTTTTCATTTGTTGCGTATTTTCACGGATATATATTGCAAAATGTCGCTATTTCATTAGCAGAACTCGTGCCACTAAAGATGGCCAGTTAAACTCAGAGGTGCAAGAGAGCGGTATGTTCTTAACTGCGTTCCTGTTCGTCCGCTTGCTAGCGAGCGGTGAAGACTTCGTCATTTCAATCTGCGCGGGAGTGCCTCGTCCCACATTTAGTTTCTTCCCTGGTCAAAAAACGTCCTCTCAAGGGTATAATGATTGTCGTTGCTCACGCTCGCACGAAATATTTGAGCCCACTATGTGCATTTGAATACCTCGGGAGTTTCTTACAAATTTTCGTTGTGCTAGCGCGCACTTCGCCTCGAGTTGCACCTCCTACCATCATCTTTCAACGCTTTGTCGTAGCGGCACGAATGAAACTTTCCTTCAGTTTTCATGGCGCAGGCTTGGGCACCGCTTCGTTTGCGACGTAGGGAGAAAGAGCATAAACATAAATCCTAAGTCTGCATTTCCTTTATCATGTTTGGACGCTTCCTACTAGAAACTCCGTTTTAGCTCATCTATGGACGGAGGCCTCGATATTAAAAAAAAAAAAAAAAAGAAAGGCTCCTTCTTGATACTGAAGATGAGGAAATCTCATATCCCCTATAATCCTGTGAGCTCTGTTGGGAGACCGAACTCAAGTGTTGTTCTACTACTTCGTGTGTAAGATTGATGCGTTCAACACAGTTTTGCTTTGCGCTGCAATCCAGCATTACAGGTCAGCGCTAAAATTAATTTGAACCACGACTTCTAGTTTTAAATACGACCCATGGGAACCGCTTGTCTCATTCAACCTTACTTTTCACTGTATAGTTTATGAACCAAAGGAATAGCAAAGACATGGGCAAAGTCATGAGATGAACCCTAGAGCCTATTTATTTTATTTGTTATTTATTCATTATAATTTCTACAGCAGACAAATGAAATGTCTGATACAGTAACAGAAGTTAAAGACAGTTCGTGCCGGACGATAGGTCTGTCCCTGTGCTTAAAAGGAGAGATTCACAGCGCTAACAAATAAACACACAGGACAGGTGCTGACTGTAACTTCTTTTTTGAAACCACACCACATAGAAACTTCTTCAATAAACACATGCTCCCACACCAGCATATGTATACCAGTTTAGGCCATCCCTAAGACGTCTTTCAGTACTAAATAGTGATACAGACGAGTCACTGATACCTTCCGAACCTAGCCTTTTTGTATAAGAGGTTTCCAGCAACTCACGGGCAAGAATGTCCCGGCTCCTGCCTAATATCCTAATTTCTGGGGACTTCGGTTCACATTTTCCTTTGAAATCGCACTGTTGGCAATGGGCAGGTAGATGTAAATTCGTACTGTGTTTCAGAGAGCGCTTATGCTCTGCAGCCCCATCATTCATACATCGGCCTAACTGGCCGATGTATACCTTGCCACAGGTCAAGGGGATTTGATAATAACCCCGGTGGCACATTTGACGTAGGGCTTGACGTGCTTTTTAGTGCAGCCTTGTTTTCTATTCACATCACCCGTGACTCATACGCACATGCCAAACAATATTTTGGGGGCGGAGAAGGCCATCCTGACACCGTGTTTGCTAACGACCTTCTTCAAATTACGAGCCACCTTATGCATATAAGAGGGCAACAACAGATCCGGTTGCGAGCTCCCCTTTATGATGTCTTTTCTGCAAACGATTGTGTCCCTTCATACTATGCATCCATGAATCCGTCACGGCCACTACTAGTTGTACAGAATAGCGCGCTGATCGAAGCCTCTTCAGAGGGTTATAGAAGCTCTCCTTCATCATGTGACAGCAGGATCTCTGCAAGGCACACTTTAGCGCTTTCATCGTGATTTTTTTAATAACGTTGTTTATTACTTCAGGGCCCAAAAGAATATGTACGAAAAATTAAAGGGTATTAAATGAAAGAAAAAACAGTCAGCCTATCTTCAGTGCCTATAGATGGACGGAAGCAAATCTGTGCGGAGTGGTAGAAACCGAGGTGCTCCCGCGAGCAGGACAATCGTGCGGCTAACATTTTTTATCTTAGCTTGCGCAGTGTTGACGTTAGAGAAATAGGCCGAAAGTTGCCGAGGTCCGTCAGTGGCTTCCCTTGTTTTGGGATTAGGATCAGAATGGCTGATTGGTTGGTTTGTGGGGTTTAACGTCCCAAAGCAACTCAGGCTATAAGAGACGCAGAATGGCTGATTTCCAGGTCTTAAGTACAGAGCCTTACCTTGTTAATGACGTCCAGAAGTTGAGGGAGCACAGCTTTACTCTGGTTCTTGTACACTTCGTATGGAATGGCATCCGTACCGAGTGATGTCTTCCATTTGGCCTCATCTATTGCGGCAAGCAACTTAGGCATGGAGAAAGGACTGGCAATACCATCGATGTCGTCTGCTGTTGGCAGTCTGACTATGTGTGTTTCAATCCCTACAACGCTAGAAATGGTAGTTGCGGGAAGCAACACATCATACTTTGGAAAACATTTCCGTGCCGCTTCTCTGGCAAAATCGTCCAGAGATAAGTTAGCTGCCAAGCAAGCGGTAGTCACTGCGGCGGGGCGACGGTGACCTTGTTCCATTGCCCGGAACGTTCACCAGAGAGATGCATTTGATGAATTGGTATTAAACTGCTCACACCAAGTATGCCACTGCTGTCGGGCTAGATCCCGTTCATACTTGCGAGCCTTAGCTGTAATATGGCCCACCTTTGTACGTGCCTGAGCTGATGAAGGGGCTCGTGAAGCTGCCAGCTCGGCTTGTCGGCGAGCATCCCACAAGTTGAGCAGACCGTTGTCAGGAACCGGTCGATCGACATCTGTCCATGTACTAGTTGTAGCCCTGTCTAACGCGCATTTTATGCGGTCAACAAGCAGGGGTGACGACTCTACAGGCATAGCTTGCAGAATAGTGCGGAAACTATCCCAACTGACTACCGTGCATTTACGGCGTATCCGGCGGGCTCGTGATGGACGAACACAAGTGATGATTGCTCGCTTAATTTTCTTAGTATGCGCAGAATCGTAAGGAAGTAAATTCTTACAAACTCTGGGATGATAGCACCAGCAGACACCGTTTTGTGTGAACTTAATATTTAGGTCTGAAAACTGCAAACAATCATACTCCGGTATTTGCAATGTGAACTTTAAGCCCTTCCCGCAATCTTGAAAATATCTAGGATTTGTTTAACGGTTTCTTATAATACCGGTCCATTCTGTCTCTTCAAAATTACTAAACAGTCGTTGATATATCTAAAAACCTTGAGACCTACCCCAGAGTCAAAAATTTCAAGCAGCCGGGGACCAGTCAATAGACGCAAGAGAAATGCTACTTAACATGGGAGCAAAACAGGACCCAATACGATTACCCTTGTGCTTACACTGGTTGTTGAAACTTAAAAACGTAGAATTCAGGTAAAACTCTTATAGGGTCCTGAAACTGTCAATGTTCATAGCAGCAGTATTCTCGAAGGGTATGATTCCATTCACTTTAATGCATTCTTTGACAGACACAAAGAGTTCTTGATGAGAGATAGAATAGTAAAGGTCTACCACATCCACCGAAAAAGCGAAAAAGTTTCACCCAGAAGCACATCCTCAGGTAAGCACGGGGTAAAACTTTATGAATAAAATCCCAATTCTAGCATGCAGTCCTTATATGTTAGGAATAGGCACATTCGTCAAGCTCCTTAATTCTGGATTTGTTCTTTACATTCGTCTCCAAGCGCGACGCATTGGACGTGGATATGTTTTGACTTGTGTATGATGTGTGAACTATGCGTTTCTTGTTATCGGTACTGCTAAGAGCGTATGTGCATTGAAGACATTATTTTTTCGTAGAGTATAATAGAATGTTTAACAAAACTTGAAGTTGGGCTAGATGGTGCATTGTAATTTGACTGAACATAAAGCGCGTGTCCTGTGTCTTCTTCTCTTGTGTGCGTCTTCCCGTGCGCTTTATGTTCAGTCAAATTATAATAGAATGTCTTTGGAAATAATGTTATAAAGCTCCCGTGAACCAGCTGTGTGCTGTTTTGTTCTAGCAATAAGTATGCTAGCATGCGCACTGAGGCTTGATCTCAGCTCTTGATTATTATGCTTAGTGTTCTTCAAGAAGTCTATCTCCCAGCCCTTTCTCTACAAATGAGTTGGAGGGTTTCTATAAGTCTCATTTTTTAAGTTATTGTATATTTTAAAATTAATAATCCAATGCGCACGGCACACATCAAATAAGATGTCTGAATCGACGCTGTCGTAACGAAGCGAAATGAATAATGCATAACAATGGCGAGCTTTATATAAGGTCTCGCTACCTCATTTATATTGCCCTATAAACCGTTATTCTTGGACTACCATGACGTAAGTCGTTTCAAACAACTCAATATCAGTCGAATATTGTGAATAAAAAGAAAGCTCTTAGAGTTCTTTTGTAACACACGGAGATCAAAATCAATTATAAGTTACTTTTATCCGTTCTCACTAAGAAAGAAAGCTAGAACAAGCGCTTCGGTGCACAATGAGAGCTGTTTATCATGACTAACACCCAGGAGTTTGCTAAACTGATAGCTGGTGTGAAATTTATGCCTTACTTAAGCAGGAAAGAAGGTAGTTTAACAAAACTTGATGTTGGGCTAGATGGTGCATTGTAACTTGACTGAAGATAAAGCGCACGGGAAGACACACACAAGAGAAGACACAGGACACGCGCTACCACATCTGGTTTATTTGCAGCAATAACAGCAAATATATGCTGAAAAGGGGTCATGCGCAGTACATAACAATCACATAATGACAGAGAAAAAATATAAAGAATATTACAAAACATGATGAAGGAAAATCACAAAACCCGATTCTCTTGTGTGTGTCTTCCCGTGCGCTTTATCTTCAGTCAAGGAAAGAAGGATCGCATTATGCAAAGCCCCGTCCCAATGTTGTTCTCGGTGCTCTACACAAATAATTAAGCTCATTATAAAAATGACCGATTGAGAAATCTTTCAGCACAATTGAAACGTACCGTTTACGAATATAATTTTTTTAGGAAGGCTGGCATGATGCTTCTCTGTAATGAAACGCAAGCTGACACTTGTGCCGTAAAAGGAGCTGAAAGCATCGACAGCTAAACTAGTGGTTTTCAATAATCATAATAAATCACTAAAATAAAAAAGACAATTTTATGTTGTATTCCAGGCAATTATTATTGAAAAAAGTCGGTGTAAAATCATCATCATCTTCCTCATCATCCCGATTACACATACTGCGGGGCAAATGACTTTCCCGAATTCCTCCAATTAAGCCGGTTCTGTGCCAGCTGCGTCCATTTTACCGCTACAAACTTCTTAACCTCATCGGGTCACCTAATTTTCTGCAGCCTCATTTTACATTTTCCATCACTTGCAATCACATTTTTTACCCTTATCCCCGACCATCGAATTTCCTTTCTTCTTCGCACTACATATTCTATTCATGAACATTTCTTGATTTTGACTAAACTGTCATTAACTCGAGTTATTTCCTTGAACCATTGTGCACGCTTTCTATATATCTTAACGTTAAACCTACCATTTTCAATTCCATAGCTCTTTACGTTGTCCTCAACTTAAGTAGAACCCCTTTCGTTAGCCTCCACGATTCAGCCCCATAGCTGTATACTGGTAATATACAGCTGTTATATACTTTCCTCTTGAGCGATACCGGCAAGCTGCGAGTCCTTATTTGCGGGTACTTGTCAAATGCGCTTGAGCCCGATCTTATCCTCCTAATTATTTCCCTTTCGTGGTCCGGTACTACCTGTCTTAAGCAGACATATTAACCTAACACTTCAGTGCATCGATAATTATCGTAAACTGCTGTTCCTTTACGAAGTTATTAAACATTACCTTAGTCTTATGAATATTATTGCGAAAGCAATACTACGACAGGCAAAGCGAGACCTCGGATGACCGTAGCTACGCCGTGAAGAGGCATAGCTACTGTCTCCTCATAAAACAAAATCAGCCTGCCATGACATTTGAATTCACGTTACCCCTACGCAACGGGCAGGAGCTGCCAACTCGAGTCGATCCTTTCATATGAGAGGGTGATATCAGAATCAGCCTGCCAGAACTGTTTGCATTCTCGTTACCCCTATGACACGCAGGCGCCCGTCCATACGGCTATAGGTTGAAGCGTGACTTTATATGTGGGCTGGTAGCTTACGCTCTCGCTTCATACCCTTAAAGGATGAGTTCAAGTGTCCCCGATAATGTAGCACCTTACACTGATAGGGCGTGATAGGGCAATAATGAAGCAGGAAAAAGAAGCTTCCGCCATTGCTTTCACAATTCAACTAGAGTTAACCAGCAACACTATAGATATATTCCAGTACATTCACAGATGACTCATCTACATGCTGATTTCGCAATGCATGCATGACTGTGGAGTCAAATGCTTTCTCTTAATCAGCGAATGCTTGTTTAGGGGCTACTTATATTCTGATCGTTTTCCTACTACCTGGTATGGATGTGATTGATGGTTAGGTAACCGTGCAAAAAACCTACTTCATCCTTAGGTTGATTGAAGTCAAAGGTTGGCTTGATTCTATTAGCCATCGCCTTAGTGAATATTTTGTCCCTAACGAAAAATAATCTGCTTGGTTTGTAATTTTTTAATTCCATAGCGTCCCGTTTAAATCCGTCGTTACCCTAATCCTGTCCAGCTGGTTCTCCCTGTTCATAGCTTCTAAAGCTTTTTCAACCTCATCCTGCATTACTCGTGGGCGTGTGATTGCTATTCCTTACTGCAAACCTCATTAATGGCCTGAATACTTCGGCTACTGTATATGTCAGTATAGTACATCTCGGCTACTTTTACTATCTCGTCCATATTGGTAATGACATTACCCGCCTTGCCCTTTAGCGCATACTCCGATTATTGCTTATGCATAATTTCCTCTTCACCGCTTTCAGGCTACCACCGTTCTTCCGAGCAAGCATTTCCTTCATATTATGTTTCCCTGTGTCGTACACTTTTTGCCTATTGATTAGCTTTGGCAGTTATAGATCAATTCTGTATGTTGGGGTAAAGGATTTCGTAAATCAAATACTTTGCCTGCTTAAACAGTTTGCCGGTTACCCTCTAACTATCCTCCCGGCTAATTCTACCGCTGAAACAATAATGATACCTCTGAAATTATTGTTCATTGCCTATACACTGCTCTTCTACGCTATCAAAATATGGCAATGTAATGAACAAACAGAAAAAAAAACAATTTGGATCAATTTTATGATGCTTTTTCTGCCTTATCGTGTATGTCTTTTAGTGTGCAAGCAGTACTTTTCTCGTTTTTTGGATTTCATTCATATGCTTCATTACTATCGGAGATGCGGCAGTTGACAGACTACACGAAATGGTCGTTTTTGTTTTTGAAGCCATGTCTGCACAGGAAACTTTTGTGTGTGCCACGTGTACAAGAAAGTCTTAGTGCAAAGTGATAGTAACATTTTTTGCTTCTGCATAAGGACATCATGTTCTGGCAGTCGTGCACCCATATAGAGGTAACGAGGAGAGAAAAGCATCAAAATCATGTATTTTCACAAGCTTTTGCATGACACAGAAAATAAGAGCTATGTACAAAAATGGACTGCCAGAAAACGTACGGCAAACTACACCACATAAATAAATCCCCATAAAACAAGGACAGTAAGCGAAGTTACATGACACAATTTGTATTTACTAAATTAACTAAATTTGCCTCCGTAAATGATCTAAGTATTAGGTGCAATCAATCACGCTAACAATTTATTTATTTATTTGTCTTTACCCTCAGGGCCGTACAGGCATTTCAGAGGGGAGTGGGCAAAAAGAAATACAGGAAAAACGAAACACTGCAAAAAGCGAGTACATAAATAATACATCCTATATATACAATATTAGCTATGAAATCGGCAATAATTGCATTAGTAGACACAAAACTAGTAGTACTTATACAATGCTGGTTAAAGCTACGCGAAAGTTATTTGTATTAGTAATAGATATAATTTCATTAGAAAGATCGTTCCATTCTTTGGAAGTACGGGGAACAAAAGTTACAAGGTACCCTTAAACTCCGCCTTTAAGGGTATGAAGTGATACCGTAGACTGTCTTTCGACCGGTAAAGCTCCTCTAAAGACAGATAGAGCTCCAGATAAAGCCATATCAACCTGCCCACGTGGCATCGGAGAAGCGTGCCTGACTGGGCATCCCATAACCACTGGAAGGTATATGGTTATTCCGCCTTCCCACCTCAAATGAGGAAATAGATTTGGCAGCTCCTCCCAATTTTCTTATATCACATGCTCTCGTTAGGTGGCAAAAACGATTGAAGAATCACTGCTCGACCTTGCCAGCTGCGAGATACATTATGCGAGTGCTATGCCCGTGATTTTTCGATCACAACGCTGAAGCCGACGCCAGAGTTTCAGCGTATTGTCCATTTTCACGAGCAAAGATATGCCTCGCAGGCAGATCGACTAAACCTACCCTGTGCGCACTGACAGGTCAGAAAAAGTACTGGCATCGCGTGGATTTTATAGAAGAACCCCAAATAAAAATCACAAGGATGCAAAAGGCATACATTATAGGACGTCATTTTCATACCCACTATCATCGACGCGGGATCGAATCCCGGCCTCGGCGGCCGCTTTTCCACGCAGGCGAAAAGCAAGGCGCCGTGTGCTGTGCGATGTCAGTGCACGTTAAAGAACCCCAGGTGATCGAAATTTCCGGAGTCCTTCACTACAGCGTCTCTCATAGCCTGAGTCACTTTGGGACGTTAAACCCCACAAACCAAACCATATACACTATCATCATCATCTACTCCCTACTAGATACCCCAGCTACTCCCTACTAGATACTAAGCTTGTGGCAGAACTCGGCCCATGGTTGACGTTGCAGAGCTAGGCTTTATGCGTATAGGGCAGAATATATGGCGGCGGCAAAAAAAAATTCCGCGGGCACCACTTCTGCTGTTACTGCAAGCAGAACGAAAAAGCACGCACGCCACCTATTTTAGCAGCTTTAGCCAGTACGGACTGGGTATCTTACTTTCCAATAGTTTGCCAGAGGGGAGTTGGTCTCAAAGTTGTGCGTGTTCCGTGGTTTGTCGCAACTTGCGTGGGTGTCAGCCACAACAAGCCTAAGATGATAATGGGCGGTGACACCGCTACGGAGGTTCAATTGCTTTTGCTGGACGCAAATTACACCACTGGAAGCGTCCTGCGACTGGATAAGCTGATGGTCGTTTGGTTGTTTAGCGCTGTACTATCTACAGTGTCATGCCTGACTGCAATGTTACTTCAGTTTTGTTCCTAATGAACAAACTACTGGATTCGTACAGGGAGTGGGCCACATTCAATAAGAAAACTGAAACCACATAACATTTCATTGCACAAACCAGCATTCCCACAATGTTATGGCTAGCTCTCTCCGGCACGCCCTAAGTATCGTAAGAAGTATACAGACAATTAATTCCTCCCTATACTTTTTCCAAACAAAATTCCGTGAGCCTGCCTGTGTTTTTGCACTTATGTCTCCCTATCATGCATGGTATTGCGGAGTTGCCTTTGACTTTGTTTTTCTCTACCATTGCATTGCCTTGCCTAGCCCTTGTCATTTTCATACTTTAAACGACCTACCTTACTTGCCCTGACTTGCCTTGTCTATTTTTGCCTCGATACTTTAACTGCTTGCCTTGCGTTTCCTTATTTCTTCCTTCGTCCTTATTTTTGTTTTTTCTTTTTATTCTTCTTTCGTTCTGCCCGACTAATTTCGTGTTTGCGTTTTGATTGAACACGTTATTCCTTAACTGGCATGGACAGGTGCATGGCGGGCATGTAGTCACAAGTATGGGCATTCGTTTGATGGAAAGATGTTCCTGTACCTGCAAAATCATTTCTATGGCTAGTATGCAGCGTCTCGTGCGCTCTCAAGTCTAACTAATAAACGATTTATGCCTTAGACGCGCAGAGTACTGAGAGGAAAAAAAAAGGAAATGTAAGGAACTGAAGGCCGTAACTCCTAGCAATAAGTGTTTGTAGGTATGCAAGAGTCGGGTCAGCGAATATAAGGGTTATGATGTGGACAGGAGAAGAGAGCAGCTGCTACTGGACAATGCAGATGCAGAATTCGGATTATCCGTATGACTCTGAACAGTCACCCAAACCTTTCGGTGTCCTGGACTATAGTTGGCACAGGAGAGTCTTAGAGGAAGTTGCATTGTAACGTCCTTCTCATAGAGATGAGAATGAAAGAAAAACAAAGGACAAACTACAAAACCAAATGTAGAGATGGGAGGTTAACCTGCTAAGGTTCCTTGATTGTGTGCACGTACCGCATGTTTGCTTCAACTGGGCTAAACGAATGTTTGTCTAATTACCTCGTGCAAGAGCTAAAAGCCCTCGCTGCTCGTCCGCTTGCCATCATGGTTTCTCCCCGCGGTGTGGCAAGAAGAAAAATACAGAAACAAATCAATGACCAAAGGTAGAGTTGTGGTGCACATGAAGGAGCAGAAGCACAGCCAAAACAAAGTTAGCTAATGTCGTTATCTCTTTTGGTTGGGAAATCCTAACTATAAGAACACTGACTAGCCATTAGCTTGTTAGGGTCGGTACTCGGGTGACCAAAATAAGGTTGCACAGAATAGATGAATAAAACAACAAAGACAAAAAAGAAGTGGCATCCAGACAAACAGCTTTTACACAAACAAAACCCCTTTTGGTGTCTGCTATCGAGGGTAAAACTAAGCGAGTAAAGACCAAACGGGGCAGTAATTATAAGAATGTCGGAGAAGGCTTAAAACAAAAAAGTATGGGCGGGAGCGGCCGAGAAAAGAAGAAACAAAGAGAAGCGAAAGCGGTTCGTCGCCCTCATTGTTAGCTGCTCGTTTAATTGTGCTTATTTGGCGAGTACGCGTACATGCCTTTGGTAAGCCTACACTAAATAAGCCAGAAGTGAAAAAGCCGCAGAATTGCACATAATTTGTTGTCTCAATGTGGAGTCTATTTCATAGCACTAATAGTATTGAACGATGATTCTTTATCCTTATTGACAACTGTTTAAAATAATTTTGATCTTTTATGAGTATCTGAAATAATGGCATATCCTACAAAATCTGAGACTGGGTTTATGCAGTTTTTTTAGTTCCTCACGCTCTTGCCTCGTATGAAGCTAAGCCAGAGAAAGGAGGACAGTAAACAAAATGGGCAATCGCATCAATTACAGTGGGCTACAGGAAGAAATCAATGTACAGGCAAAAAAAAAAAAAAGCAATGAGTGCCAGATAAGGAATTAAAAATTTCGGTGGTATGCGGGAAGACATGTTTTTAATCAGTCCGAGTATCAAAAGTTGAAGTATTTAGTTCATAACAGCTTCTCACTGTTAGCGGTTTGCATAATCGTAAATGGTTGCTAAGTGACCTAAACTGTATAAT
>NC_139345.1:6494738-6592238 GCF_055883805.1 Amblyomma maculatum
CTATCGCGTTCCACTATTGAAGGCGAAGCTTAAGCGTCCTCCAAATTTTTTAAACATCTTATATGTAACAGACCTTAAACTTATTGGTCTGTCATATTTCAAGTCGCTGGCCTCTCCTTTCGTATGAACTAAGATAGTGTTAGCGTTCTTCCTTGACTTCGGTACCTTCGATGATACCAGGCATTGCATATACGGGATGACCAGTTTTTCTAGCACGATATCCACCAGTCCTTCAACAAAGCTGTAGTTACCTGATTCTTCCCAAGCTGCTTTCATACTTTGATAAGCGCTTGATAAGTGCTAAAGCTTTCTTAACGTCGTCCTTCATCACTGGCGGAATGTTTGACTGCTTTTCACTGCTACCTATCTCATTATTGTCCTGACTTCTTCGGCTACTATAAAAATGAGTATAGAACTCCTCGGCTACTGTGACTATCTTGTCCACATTCGTGATATAATGACCGCCTTATCCCTTAGCTCATACATCTGATTTTTGCCTGTGTACAATTTCCTCTCCATCGTTTTAAGGATCCCGTTCTTTAGAGCGTGCTCAAATTTTTCCGTGCTATACTTTCTTCTGTCGGCCACTTTAAGCTTATTGATTAGCTTTGACATCTCTGCCAGTTCTATCCTGTCTGTTGCGTTGGAAGCTTTCACAATTTGGCGTTTCCTAATCAAACTTTTAGTCATAGTTTACCGGCATCCTTTCTACTATCCTATAAGAAAAGCGTCTATATAAGAAAAGCGTGGCTCAGGGAGGTATGGGACTCTTCGGTTAGGAGAGCAACGCCGGCTGCAGCTCCGATGGTCTCATGTTCTGCGGCAATGAATCGCAGGCTCCGTGCTGTTTCTTAACCTGTCACGATGATCCAGTGATCCACAGTGTTACCACCTGCCACCTGCACCGTCCAGGTGATTTTCCTTTACGCGACCGTCAACTCAACATCGCGTCTGCCGGCGCTCCATTGGAATTTCGTCCGACGCCACCAGCGGGGCTAGCATCCGATCATCGAATGCCACCTCAGCGACAAACCACGGCTTGGAACCACGCAAAGAGTCACATGTGTCAAACTATGAGCGCGAACTAAGAACGCTTGTATCCATAATTGCTGCAGTGTAGCCTGTACAATTAAACTTTGTCTTGTGTGGAAGCTGTCATTAAAGGTTTCGTGGTTTAATGTCAGTGGCGCGTAGGGTTCATTAATTGTGCGTTCGTGTGGGTACAGCTGGCGTCTGGTATATTCTTTCAGCCTGATCGTTCTCCTGAGATCTTTGACAAATATACACAGTAGAAGGAAAAAATATATGTGCTATTGGTGAAAGATGAAACAGACAATATTCTAGTTCCGCAGAATGAAGTTATGTTTGGAGAATATGAACATTAGAGTCGCATGATAGAATTTTACGGGCCAGGGCTCTTAACGTATATAACTAATTCTCTGAGAAGGAAACCTGCAATATGTGGCAAAAGGATTCGAGTCTTTGGATCGCTTGATTAGGAATGCGATACATCGGTCAGTTTTCAGCTATGCAATGCATACTCCACAAAGGCTGAGGTATGCATATCTCAGTACACATTGTCATGGGATCAATATATGAACAATAGAGCTGAGAGGAGGACACTAAAAGAGTACCACGGAAATGAATGACAATTTTCCAGATATTGCATAGCATGCACTTGCACGAGAAAGTTTCCTTTAGAAGATTATAACCGGTGGGAAATTGGATAATGTGGCATATCACGTAGGCTTCAACATATGCTCGCATTTTTAAAGTATAAATCCTAATGACGACTAAGGCTACGATCAGAATAAACGCTCAAGTTTTGCGTTACTGGAAGGGCCTAGCACATGCTAAAGAGGAGTGGAAAAGAAAGACCATATTTCTTCATAGTGGTAATAAATATCTGAATACTGGTTTCACGCCTTGATCCGCATGTGCTGAATTCCGTCTCGCAAAGACATGGGAAGCGTAGTTTAGAACAAATAGCTTTCAGCGCCAAAACGTTGAAGACCCAACAGACGGGAGTTTGAGAGAACGGAATATGTTGTTTTGCGCTTCTTCTTTTTGTACATTATTTGAAACGATGCTTTCTGGGCAGTTTACTTAATTTTCTGAAGGCTAATGCACACTTGCTTGAGCCAGTGAGAAACTTCTCCCGGTGTGGCTGACTTGGAAACGGGACTTTGCTAAAGTTCTGATGCTATTGACAGAACGCTCATCGTTGTCCCGATTTTATCAGTGTGGACCAAGAAAAAAAAAAAAGGAAGTATGTATGCATGGGACGAAAGAAGCATATGGCGCCTCCCTGGAAAAAGCAAAGCCGCGCGTTGGAAGAAACAGTCAACGTGGCTAAAAAAGCTAAAAAAAAAAAGAAATATTGTCAGTCCAAAGACTCAAATGGTTTGCTAGTGGGAGGCTGGCGCGAAAGATTGTACGTAAAAATAGGAAAGGAAATGCGATGATAGAAACAACAGCTCGCGGAACAGCGCGAGGCCAATTCGGGACTTCCTTTCAACTGATTCTTGCTTCCCCATACACACAGATGCAGGAAATGCAGACAGATGTAGAACAGTATGTCGCTGATACCTGCCAAAGCAGAAAATTTGAAAGCAGCAAAGCGGCAAAGCAGCAAAGCGGCAAAGCGGCAAAGCGGTATCAAAGAGCACGGAATTGGCGAAATGAACGTTGGGAAGGCGAGCGCGCAGGACGATTTGGAAGGAAATATTTGACCGGACGCCAAGATCGAGAGCAATCACTTCGGAAGACAAGAAATGGAGACAAAGAAGAAGCTAGAGGCATAAATGCAACAGAAAAGACTTACCTCTTTCGTGGAAAAATTGCTCCCATTTTCAGGCATGAGACAAGCACCGAATTCCTGAGCCAGTGGCGTTTGTCGGCGGAGCAAAAAAGTACTGGCGTGTTTCTTTTTGTTTGGTTTTGTTTTGTTTTAATCCAAGTTTTGCTCTCGAACTGGCCTTCTGTCGCATGCTACCGAATTGTCATGGATGCCGAATAATGCTGAGAAAGAAATTCGTGATATCGAAGCAACAGCTCTCGATTGTTGCGACAGCAACGATGCGGACGGAAACTGCAAGCACAAGGAAATTATATAGAAGGAAAGAGCGAAAGGAAAGAGAAGTAAGATGCGCGACATACTGCACTCTGCATGATGTCTTCGCTATAGGGGCCTTGCATGAAACTATACATGCTGGGTAGTCCGCCATGTGGCACCAGGCTGAATTGACTGAATGTCTTGTCGTATTCGATGGTCCACCAAGCATTAAGGTGGCTGTTCGTGCTCTGTCCTTGAGTGCGTCAAAGATGTTTTAAAATTTCTGAAGAACGTATGCGTTGACGCTGTGTCTGAAAAATCGGGCGTGCTATAAAGAAATGCAAAGCAGTGCGGCGCGAACCTGTTCAAGCTACGCGTGGACGACTCACTGCACTATGCGTCTGGACCTATGGCCATCCGTCGACATTGCCAACATGGCGACTAGTGTGATGTTTGTCCGTACGGACACCAGTCTCGCTTCTGTTGGCCAGCAAGCTATTCACGTCGGCGTCGCTAGAGGGATCATTTGCCTTCTCGCACTCGTGCAGACGTGTTTTTCAGAATAGTGAAGAACTCTCAGTCGGCCTGTCCGATCACGCCAGCTTCGTCAGCGCCCATACGCGGCCAAGTAGACGAGACTGTGTGGCAGTGCGGTGCTGCGTCGTCTGCTGCCAATGGCAACATTATGGCGGATTACACAGCATGCATCGCATCATGCAAGCTCCTTATAGCGCCATCACATGCTTCGTCAGACTTGTGATGGTTTGCGTTTCTTTGCAACTGGTTATTTTTCCAAGGGATTTAACTCTGCAAGCGCCGACCAAGTATGGTCATCTCAGGACGCGCGCACGTGGTCGCCACGATACATGGCACAGTGGTCAGAATGTCAACAGGTCTCGAAGAGCGCGGACTGAAGACAAAATCATGAAACGACATGCCCTTCGCTGAGCCCAGCCGTAGAAGACGGGAGAGAGCGCGGGAGACCCAGTTGTCACTGGCGGAGCAGAAATTAATCGCGAAACGGGGTGCTGACTCCTCTTTCTTCTCTCTGGGATAACATTTGCCCAGGCAATGCCCCAGCTCTGCCTGCCACTCCAGTGTCAGTGAAGCGTGAACGCACTCTCTCCTTCCTATCACTTTCCCGTAGCGAGAAGGAGGAGGTGGAGCAGCCTACTTCCGGCACTGGCCTCTGTTATGCCGATATTTTCTCGCCGCAGTGCATTCAGCTCTCTCCGCGTTCTGTGCAGCATCTTTTCTTTTGTATCCGGGGCCCCGTGTGTATTACATTGAACTGCCCTGCTAACGGTTCATAATGGGTAGAAGTGGCTAGCAACGCTGCGCTAATCTCGGCTAAAAGAATACGAATTTGACGGGGCATGGGAAGACGATATATTTATATATATGAAACAGCCAGAAACATAGCTTCAGTGAAAAGACTAAGAGATGCCGCGACAATAAATTGCAGTGCATTAGGGGATTAGGACAAGTGCCTAATACTAAGAGATATCTGGAACAAGAATAAAGGGTCCCCTGCTTGCTTTTTAGTGTTCACTGTTGCGCCTAATGGCAGAAGTTCTCTAAGGGTTATAATTGAATCAAAGAGCTAAGGCCGCGGTAGTACTTTTTTTAACACTTTATAGGTACAACTGCCAGAGAAAGCGACGCAAATGAAACCTTAGAGAAGATTCGCCAATGAAGCGGGGCCAATCACCGAGCCGTGCCTCGTCACCCCCGCTGACACGGGCGCCATGCCTTTCATTGAAAGTCTATGCTGAAAGCCGAGAGAAGAGTCGGAATGGGCGAATAGGTATGGTCGCCAACGCGGGCGTCACATTGCATGCTCCAGCCTTCATTCTTATTGCAAACGCGACGAGGCGGCGCGCTCACTCCAAGCTCTCGAAGGTTCGAATACTCCCTGCCAGATCAAGGAGGAGGAGCATAGCTTCACCAGGGCTGCAATGTTCACCCTCCCTCTCTGCTCTCCATCCGCCTTCTAGAAGATTCAGGCACGGTTATTTAGGAGCACGCCGCGTTTTGACTGCTGCTTCTGGAGCAAGCGCCGACAGCGGATGCATGCAGGCACCGGCTTGTAGCGTTCAGCGTCCCAGTGGGCTTATTTGTGCATAGCCTGTGGGAAGGCCTATGCCCTGAAGCCCATCATTCTCTTCTATCTCTTCTTGAACAACTACACCGTCACGTCACTATCGAGTTCAACGAACCGATCGGGACGATCGCTCGGTGGCCCCGGGAAGTGTTGCGAAGATCGACAGTGGACCCGAAGTGATGCAAACAGGCCGATGCATCAATGTAAGGCTAAAGGAACACAGAAATTCGTGTGCCGCATTGTCTGCTCCAGGAAACCTGGCAACCCATTGCTCCCATTGTAAAACGGATAACGATCAACAGGACTTGAGGGGCACCCATTGTGTACCAAAGGTCCCCGAAACCAAGGTGCTGGCAGGCGCAAAAGACAGTTTAAAAAGAGAGGTTATAGAAGCATTCAAGACGATTTCGGGGGAAGAAGGGGAATGCGTGAGTGTTCCGTCGGCGGCGCTCAACAGCAAGGAGGTGATACTTCTCCGTTTGGATAATGTGACAAGACGTTTGGACAATGTGACAAGTAGTTAGACCTAATTTGTGATTATTTTCATGTTATTTTAGTTTTATTTTCATGTAAGTAATTTTTTCATTCTGAATTTTCTGAAACTTTTGTTTACTTCTTCATCATATTGTAACCCCACGTTTTCTGTGAAGCTTTCTTCTTCATCGTACCACAAAAACAGGCAGTTGGTAGCGAGCGCATCATCTGTGTTAACGTCTTGGTTTAAGTCTATTGTGTGTGTATTGTTTTTGTGTACAACCATGCAGCGCCGGTGGTCGTCGGAGTGAACAAAAAGATCGACAGTGGCGCGAAAGGAGCCCTCGCGCTTGGCCAGCCATTAAATCATCCTTCCCCCTATCGCCATGTTGTGCTGTCTTCTGGCTCGTCACCACATAAAACTTTGATTGGAGGTGCGGCGTACGTCCTCCCCATCCTCGCCTTGGAGCATCCACGCCATCCTTACACCGGGACCACCGACCAAAAGCCCCGGGATATCGCCACGTAGCTTCGACCTAGCCCTTCGTGCCCAGACCCGACTAACTACCGCCGCACAGCCCCTAGCCCGGATCTCAAGACAAGGCGCACACATGAACTGACCAGAGGCCAGACCAGAACAAAGACCCGATGGACCCAAAGAACCAAAAGACAAGAACACGCAACCACCGGGGCGGTGGTTGCGTGTTCCAGCCGCCCGACGCGACATCGACCCATCGGTCCCATGGATGCTTCGGTGGTGGACGGTTGAAGAGCTCCAGGGGAGGCGGATCACCCAAGCATCATCGTGATCATCATCGTGGTGGCAAGCCCATCATTCTCTTCTACCTCTTCTTGAACAACTACACCGTCACGTCACCATTGAGTTTAACGAACCGATCGGGACGATCGCTCGGTGGCCCCGGGAAGTTCGACAGTGGCGCGAGAGGAGCCCTCGCGCTAGGCCAGCCATTAAATGATCCTTAACCATGTCGCCATGTTGTTCCATTCTCTTGCTTGTTACCACATAATATATAATGTCACGTAGTGGTGACAAGGCCGTTGACACCAAAAGAAGACACAGGCTTGATGGTACTGAAATTAACTCTCTATTGGGCTGACTTGCGCCCGCAAAAGAACTAAACAACTCGGCGGCGGCGATAGCAACCAACGTGATCGTCGGTCGTCGAACAAAGAATGCCCGTCACACCCACTCACAACAAAGAATGCCCGTCACAACGCTCAATTTAAAGGCTGCTCAGAACAATCTAGATAACGTCGAAAGCTGCTGCTAGTGCGCCCTGGAACATATCGGAAACGTACGCAAGTAATCGGAATCTTCGAGACAGATCTCGGCGCATCTTTCGCGACAAAGAAAATGATGGCGCGTCGTATCGCGGTAACGGGCATGAACAAACACGGGATACAGAATTGATACGCGTTCCAGAATCACAGTGATAAGGCCGCATGCCGGCGGCTGTTAAAAAACAACAAATTCAGTTTTGAAGGTTTCGCGGCAATATTAAGAATACAAATCGGCCCAGTACGCTTCCTTATGGAACGCCTGAACTTTCACTTTTGGTTGTTACATTTGGTTACTTTTGGTAGTTAACTATACACTCCTTAAAACGTTAATTTGAGCCGCATGACGGCGATGAGGTGGATAGTATATGTAGTGCTGCTGCCGTAATATGCCCGTAAACCAAAAAAAGATATTGCAAGTTAAGTAAAACCTTATACCAATATTTGGTACAGTACCTGCAGGACGACTGGATCCCCGTATTACTTTTTATATTTGACCGCAGCTTTATATAAGAGCGCATGATTGCTGTAAAATGAGTAAGGACGCATGAAAGCGTCTTACGAGTTGGATAAATGGAATTGCTCTAAGTAGGAGCACATGGCCTTGGCACTATCCGGAACGCACCGAGTTAGGACCGGCTCCGGCAGCCAGTCGTATCCTCGGAGAGCGCTTGCTGCTGGGCTAGTTGGTTTTGGTTTATAATAAATAGTTATAAGGAGCAAAAAAAAAACAGACAAAACGAAGCGCCACGTCCTGTTATCTACCTATGTGCCTTGTCTGTTTTTTGCTCCTTTAAACTATTTAATTATGAATCGTATCCTCTGGTATAGAAAAGGTAGACTAAGGGCGTAATAATTTACTTCTGAAGATTCCTCAGTACGTAACGTTCATTACTGTGAGTATGACAGCATTATATTCAAAAAATCATGGGGGACACTTTCTCTGCGTCTTTAAGGGGACGGCGTGATAACGTTAAGATAATAAATTACCACGATATCCAGCTACATATCATCGTCGAGAACCGGACGTATAAACTACCTTTAACCAAGCCATTTGAATGCGGCTGCTTGACCTAATTGTATCGCGTCTAACTCGCCATCTAAGGGCAATGGAAAGTTGACTCTTGTTCCACCTTCACTCATCAAATGAGCTCGCCGAGCTAGGAGCTGCTACAATTTTCTTGTATAATGTAGTCTCGTTAGGTCACCTTGAACAATTTAAGAACCAGTACTCGGCCATGTCAGCTACCACCTACCAGCATCATGCCAAGATTTTCCCCTCACAATGGCGACGTGACAGCAACTCCAGAATTGTGCATAACGTGCCATTTAACGCTATCATATTTAAAGAAGAAATTTTGTGAACAACACAAGGGCATATCCTATATACACGACATGTTGCAGGTGTGTACCGAAAGTTCTAGGATTTCATTGAGAATAGCTATAAAAATGAAAAAGCTTGACCCACGTTAGGTTGCCTTCTCTGAGGCGTCGAGTCTCCTGAATCAGGAGACGGTCGTAAATATGAGCCGCTCGCAGCCAGAGAAAGGCTTTACGTAAGTACGGTTTTTACATAAACGGACGACGCTACCCTCCTTTTATCAAGAAAGGAACAACTCCAGCGCCGCACACGTGCTCTTATCTCTTCATGCGCGGTAAGCCTTTTGCGCGGTCTCACCACGTGCAGAGGAGGTTTGTGCTGAGAAGGATCCGGGTCGGTGTTGCCTTCACACCAGCTGTCACTCGGACGTGGTGTCACTTCCAACACTTATATCCCCGCCCACAGTGCCCGATATGCAAAGAAAGATATGTAAGAAAATGTTGAATACGACATTCACCACCTGTTGTGGGTGTGCCCAGCTTTGAAACTGACACGAATCCGGCCCTTGTCGATAACTGGCCTTTGAGCAACCAATCATGATTTGTATATCACATGGACGCAGGGGCCACGTCATTGCTCACTCCTGGACTTCATAGATTCAGTCAACCTTTCGTCATTCATTTATTAATTTCTTCATTCTTCATCTCATACCCTACTATTGCCCTGAGGCAATTAATATCTCAAAAAAAAAAATCTCTTGACTGACGTACCACTCGACAACGCGGTGTCCTGACAATCAAAGCTAATACTTCGCAGTGAGTGATGATCAGATTCGCCTTAACACTTTTGACTAAAGATTCCATCATTTATTATAGCCGTGGCACCACCACTGAGCACTTTTGTTCAGATCTCGCCTATACGTGCACAGTTACCTGCATGAATAGAATCTCGCGAAGCAAGGAAAAAAACATTTCGTCATGGAACACTTCACAACAAACGAAAACGGCACGCAGTATCCTAGATAGAAACTCCTGTGTTAGAATGCATGACGTACTAGTAAGTTGGGGTAACAGCTTTCGAAAAGTATGAACGGGTGCATTAGCTACTCGCCTATTTTTTGCTGCGTGTGAGTTCGATTTTACAACAAAGTATTTACAAGTCGATGACAGCCACGACGCGCTAAACTACTACTTGCGAGCCACCGTTTTCCGCTATGGATTGAAGCGTTTTTCGGTAGCTTGCAGAGGCTTGCATCTGCTCAAAATGGCGGGATTGCAAATTTACCCCAGACAGGGTATTTATACATGCTCTCGCAACGAGGGATTCCGGGAAGCGCCACTATTGATGATCGTGCTTGTCGGGCCTCGCTCCGGCCTATATAACATCCTGTGCACAGAGGCACAACGTGTTTAGAGTTCCCTGCAGTGAGTCTCTGGAGCGGGCGTACACCCGCACGCATTATCAGACTGATTTCTTCGCAGTCATCTGGTCACAGCTGCTTGGATGATTAACTTTCTACAAGCATTTAAGAGAAAGCATGTCACTCCCACTCTTTACGACAAACGCCGATTTCAGGTTTCTCAGTCACCTGATCAGCATGGAATGTAAGAATTTTATACCCTTGCTTTTTTTTAATGTTATCAGAGAAACACTTCTCTGAAAAAATCTTGTTGGTAGCAGAATTGTACTGACGGAATAGCTTTTTCTCACGCAAGAACGCGTATTACGCTTTATATACGCACGCTACACACCTTGATGCATGCTGCACGAAATCTTTCCGCATGAAAACGCTCCAAAATTCGCACTGTGCGGACCCTTCTCTGTCCGCCGTTAGCAAATCGGACAGGCTAGCGAGTCCTCGTGCGCGCGCACGCTGGGGTAGGGCAGTATTAATCGCCAGTGCACTTGGCAACTGCTACAACTGCGAACCATTCTTTGTAGACGGGAGGCGGAACCAATTAGCGTAATGGCTCCTGCGCAGATATAGGCTGAAATGCCGAGCAGTCGGCTATTTATTATAGCCTATGAGTGAGTGGAACACACCGGCCGCCAGTACGTGGAGCCTTTCCTTCCTCGCGAGAAAACACCACGGGAGATATAAGACCCGGAATACAAGGAAAATCTGGCTAATTTTCTGCAGTCCATCTGATCAACGAACTCCGTTGTTTTTTCTATTTAGACTTTCGCAAGTGCAGCACGAGAAGAATATGATATTAGTCTCATATCAGAATAGCATTCTCAGAAGATGCAAAGCTCCGGCTCGAAAATCGCAATGGGGCAGAGTTAAAGGCTCCCTTCCACGCGAATCGCCGTTTCCATAAAAACGCTTTGTACTCGCTTAATTACTAATGCCTTAATATATGCCTCTGATATTCACATATGTTCATCTGCACATAGTCCACATTATGCGGAAGAATACCTGTTGTCCTTATGAATCACGAATTCAAAGGGATACTTTAAGCAATATTAACTATTTCACTTGTTGACTACCCAATGTCAGAGGCATACCACTGGTTTTTCATTCCCAACACTGACGCGGACACCGGCAACGCAGAGAAAACCGACATTGCATTTTCTCGAGGACGGGCCATTTAAAAGAACGCTAAAGAGAAAAAAGAAGTTGGCTTTACGGTTATAATGTCAGCTTCTAATCACAAAAGCACCACTGTTACTGATAATGAAGCTTTCCGATGTAGAAAAAAACGGCCCATTCCCGCAAATACAAGTGCCATGATGCTTCAGGGATCTGGGTAGCAGACAAATGGGCATTACGGGTAAACGTCTGAACTGTAAAAAGTTTCGTTTCGAAAATACTTGCTGGTTTCTATCACGCATAGAGGACGGCAGAAAATGAGCCTAAATATTAGAAGGCAGAGAAAACCTGCGTTTGGCGGCACCGCAGGGGACCAGTTTCATTTCGGAATGTTTCGGTTTCAATACTTGGTAGCTATAACTTTACGTACCCACATGTTTTCATTCTTAACGTGTCCTGAAGTACAAGTGCGAAGCAGCAGGGGAAGTCCGAGGTCTCCTCGGACGAAGTTCATGCCTTGGTAAGCGGTTTCATATTGAAAAGTATGGCATGAAGCTTATGCAGCATTGCGCATACCGGTTTGTGCAGGATAAAAGTTCATGAAACTTATTTAGCTTTCATACCGGCTGATACAGCTATTTAATTTTACTCTCAGACTTCAGCAGAACACTTCAACACTTTTTCCTTTTTCATTTGACAAACGGGTTGTCAATGGAACTTGCAATGGAAATGTTGCGAGCCTAGAAGGCGCAAACACTGCCTTCCGTGCGTTCGACGACGCAGTACTACACAGTACGGTTTGGCGGTCTATGCCTGCGCAATCCACAATATATAATAGCCTATTTGTACCCAGATGCATTGAATCATCGGTGCTAGTAGGTCAGTTCATAACGCTTTCGGTCACATGCTTCTCCGGAACTCATCTCTTAACCTTCAAACTCACTCGTATTCTCCTTTTTTTTTTCTTTTTTAATCAGGCGAGTTTACATTCCCCTTCATGGATCACTGCCTTGTCGTGGCGGAGGGGCCTGCGAAACTCGATGAAGTCGTGAGCCCTGCTGTGTAGGGCCACCCAAGATAGACAGGTCACGGCAGAGAGTTCTGAGAAAATGTGATTCACTGGAAGAGGTAATGGCAACCCACTCCAGTATTTCCTGCCAAGAAAACCCTATGGCCAATCACAATACCATTAATGATATGGCGCCGGAAGATGAGCCCCCCAGGTTGGAAGGCGTCCCACATGTTACTGAGGATGAACAAAGGGCGATTCCTAGTAGCTCCAGGACGAATGAAGCGGCTGGGCTAAAGCCAAAATGACGTTCAGTTGTGGATGTGTCGGGAAGCGACCAGAAAGTCCGATGTTGCAAGGAGAGATATCACATAGCAACATGGAATGTAAGATCTATGACGCAAGGTAAACTGGATGTCGTCAAGCGAGAAATGGACAGATTGAACATTGATATCTTGGGTATCAGCGAGCTCAAGTGGACCGGAATGGGAGAATTTAACTCCGGCGACCATTATGTCTTTTAATGTGGGCACGAATCCAAGAGAAGGAATGGGGTCGCTGTCATAGTAAACAGAAGAATGGGCAAAGCAGTGCTAGGGTACAACCCCAAAAACGACCGAATGATTTCACTTTGGATCCAAGGTCACCCTTTCAACATAACAGTTATCCAAGTCTATGCACCGACCACTACTGTTGAAAAAGCTGACGTTGAGAGATTTTATGCGGACCTACAATGCCTTTTAGACCGCACCCCATCATCAGACGTCGTTTTTCTCATAGGAGACTGGAATGCTAAGGTCGGGAGTGAAGAAATATCCGGAATTATAGGCAAGTTCGGTCCTGGCGAGCCAAATGAAGCTGGGCAGAGGCTTGTAGAGTTTTGTCAAGAAAACAACCTGACCATAGCGAATACTCATTTTCAACAGCACAAGAGGCGCCTGGAAAAACATCGACTTCACCGGACGGTCTGTACAGGAATCAGATCGATTATATTCTTTGCCGGCAGAGACGGAGAAACGCTATACAAGCAGTAAAAACATGCCTGGGGCCGATTGTGGCACCGATCATCACCTTCTTGTTGCCAAAATTAAGCTTCGATTGAGGAAAACGCAGAAAACTAGATGGCCTTTCAGGTATGATCTGGATCAAATTCCATTAGAATATGCTGTGGAAGTGAGGAATCGATTTCAAGAATTAGATCTAGAAGACAGAGAGCCCGAAGAGATGTGGACTGATGTTCGTGATATAATACAAGAAGTTGCTACTAAGGTAGTTCCAAAGCAAAAGAAATGCAAGAAAGCAAACTGGTTATCTGAAGAGACTTTGCAAATAGCTGAGGAAAGGAGGATGACAAACGTTAGGGGGGAAAGAGAAAGATACAAGGTTCTCAATGCGGATTTTCAGAAAATAGCAAGGAGAGATAAGAATGCCTTCCTGAACATACAGAGCCAAGCAGTTGAGGACAACAGCCAATTAAGGAACACAAGAGCTCTGTATAAGACAATCAAAGATATCAAAGGAAGCTTCTGTGCTAAGCTGGGCGTGATAAAGGACAAACGAGGCAAGGACCTCACTGAAGCCTCAGAGATAAAGAAGAGGAGGCAGGAATACACAGAATAACTGTACAAGAAGGACCCGAATGTGCAAACCCAACATAAGACAGTTGTGATAACTGATCTCGAGCCGGGCATCCTGAAGAGTGAAGTTGAACGGGCCTTAGCCAGCCTTGCTAAGAACAAAGCTAGCGGAATTGATGGCATTCCAGCTGAGTTGCTTCAAAACCTCAACCATGACGCTGTTAACATTCTACATACATTATGTCAGACGATTTGGACAATCCTGCAGTGGCCACAGGATTGGAGGAGGTCAGTTTACATCCCCATTCCAAAGAAAGGCAGTGCCAAAGATTGTTCCAACTACCGCACGATCGCGCTTATTTCGCATGCTAGCAAGGTGATGTTGAAAATCCTCCAAGGAAGGCTGCAGCAGTATGTGGATCGGGAGCTTCCGGACGTGCAAGCTGGGTTTCGCAAGGGCAGAGGAACTAGATACCAAATTGCCAACCTTCGCTGGATCATGGAAAAAGCAAGAGAGTTCCAGAAACCCATCTACTTCTGCTTTATTGATTATGCGAAAGCGTTTGACTGCGTAGATCACAGCAGATTGTGGCAAGTTCTCCAAGAGATGGGAGTTCCAATTCACCTCAGCTGTCTCCTCAGGAACCTGTATGAAGGACAAGAGGCCACAGTCAGAACTGGGCATGGTCTTACTGATTGGTTTCCGATTGAGAAAGGAGTGAGGCAAGGCTGCATACTGTCGGCGTGCCTATTTAACATATAAGCAGAGTGCATCATGAGGAAGGCCGGTCTGGACGAGTGAAGATTGCTGGAAAACGTATCAACAACCTTAGATATACGGATGATACCATTTTAATGGCAGAGAGTGAAGTGGAACTCAAGAGACTTCTGATGCGCGTACAAGAAGAGAGTGAGAAGTTTGGGCTTAAACTGAACATTAAAAAGACAAAGATCATGGCGTCTTGCCCTATCAAGTCCTGGAGCATCAATGGACAAGCAGTGGAAGCTGTGACAGATTTTCTCTTCTTGGGCTCCAAGATTACCTCGGAAGGAGACTGCAGCCATGAAATTAGGAGACGCCTGCTTCTTTAAAGAGAGCAATGGTTAGCCTTGAACGTCTAGTAAAGAGCAGAGACATTAGTCTGCCAACCAAGATCCGTATAACTCGTGCTATGGTCTTTCCAGTTGTGTGTATGGATGCGAGAGTTGGACTGTGAAAAAGGCTGACCGCCGAAGAATTGACGCGTTTGAATTGTGGTGCTGGCGAAGACTCTTGAGAGTTCCTTGGATTGCCAGAGGATCAAATCAGTCGCTATTGTCGACCATAAACCCTGACTACTCATTGGAGGTTCAAATTCTAAAGTTAAAGCTCAGCTACTTTGGTCATCTGATGAGAAGAGAGGAGTCGCTGGAGAAGGATTTGATGTTGGGAAAGGTTGCGGTCGCCAGAGAAGGGGTAGGCAGTGAACGCGATGGTTAGATGGCACCCTCGAAGCACTGCAGATGAAGTTATGTTTTGTTAGGAAGATAGTGAGAGACCGGAAAACGTGGCGTAACATGGTCCATAGGGTCACAAAGAGTTGGACACGACTGGACGACTGAACTGAACTGAGTTTACATTCCCCAATGAAAAGTGAAGACGGCCTTAAACTAGTGTTGTGTATTATCGTGTCCGAGTTAGGGCTCTCTCTACGGAATAATTGGGTCACATAGCAAGAAGAGCTTGTAGAGCGGTTAGTTTATTATTAAAAGTATCGTTAGGTATATGGTAAAATGTTTTCTTGCGCACTGCTTTGAATAAAATGTTGATAAATTTTCACTTCTAAAATAAAGTATAGAGCTTATAGCATAGAAAAAGGAATGGAGTGCGGTTACTTGTGCCTTCATATCATAGGCGGAACCCACTGATGAGCTTCAAATATTGAGCTTACACAAACGAGATGAAGCAACATAGTTGCTTAATCATTTCTTGTTTACTAAACCCCAAACCGGTCTTAGAACTACGGTAAACATATTAAAGAATAGTTAGGTGCTCGATAAATTTCTCTCAAAGCTCTTCACTCGCTTTCTTTCGAGTAGTTATTCCAACGAACTGCGTGAAAAGTAATAAGAAAAACGTTAAGATGATGAAGGCTGCTTCGAGCGCATATTATGCCTCCGGAAACAGCAGAAAGCATTATCTTTCCGGGCACGCGCTCCTCGGATATCGGAGATGAAATTGTTTTTCATCTCTCTGCAACTGCAGGATGTTTTGGGGGCATTTTTGACATGCCAAACACGCGATTACGGAGGACAGCGAGGTGTATGTGTGCGTGTGTGTGTGTGGGGGGGGGGGGGGGGGGGGAGGGGGCTTATTTCTGACGTTGTTTTGTTACGCTGTCGTCGACTATGAGCGCCGCGAGTACGCACGAGTGACAGCCACTGCAGAGACGTCCCGGTGGGGAGAGAGCGAACATCTTTAAGCTCCGAGGTAAAGAAAATATATGGAGATGATGGCGTTTGCGTGCGTACGCGGTGGAGGCCGCAGCAGCGGTGCGCTACAAGGTCTGTGCCTCGAGCGAAACAAGCTACCGCTACTGCTCTGTTTCTCCGGAGAGGAATTAAGAAAGAATAATAGCCTGCAAAGAAGATTATGCCTGTTGTACGGCTGCTGGTGGTCTTGCCATTATCATGAACAAATACAACATGGACTTTCAATTTAAACGCAGATTACGAAAATCAATGACAGAAAGGAAAGTTACAGTTATACAGAGAATTGTAAGAGGTAGAGGAAGACAAGGGTGAAGTAATCGCAAGAGTAGCAGAATTAAAAAAAAAAAGAAAAGAGAATAAGAAATATCGGGCTTAAAATGGGAGAGAACCGAAAATTCAACCGATGCTCTAGGAGGCGACCCATGGGTGCGCCAGAAAACAGACCCGTCGCGTCAGTTTCATCTTCGTTGCGCAGAAAGGAGCCTCGATGTACACCGCTCACGAATTTTCGGAAAGAGCATTAGAGAGAGAGAAGCATAGGAGATAAAGGCAGAAAGAGAAGAAAAGCTTTGAGCGCATCACGACCGTGATGCGAAGCTATGTCACGCTAGTCAGCACTGACCATGTAAGGTTGTCATTGCTACCGTATCCCTTTTCTCCTCGCCGTTCTTTCGCCTCCTCGACATCGCATCGGCCGTATCAGAGCTCAAGGGTTTCGAGAAAACCTTTGCTGCTCGGCCGACGATACCCATGGCCCGACAGAGGCTGAAGTCCATTGAAACAACTGACGTGTTGTTAAAGTTGGCCTAAATATTAATCTGTTTCTCAGCTTCTCTACATAACAAACTTTAAGAGTTCACGTTGTTGTGCAAGTCGGTCGTACATACTTCAGAAAGGGAAATGCACAGATATAGACACGGACGAGAATAGCCCAAGGAAGGGCACATACTCGCCACTGGCTTCAATAAAAAAAAAAAAGCATATTCATAGCTTCATTCCTGTCAAATCATTGCTTACAGGGCACCTGTCAGAAAACTTTTTCTTTTTTTTTATGCAGTTTTACAGACACATCGCCTACGCACTTATCACCACAACTGTAAACGAAAAACGCCTCTACCAGCTCACGTGCCGCCTGGTCGCGACTGCGCATTACACAACGAATACCAAATACTACATACCAGAACTGCTAAATACGCCAAATAATCGGCTCCCCTGAGCAGCTATGATTGACCTTTTGTTTTGCACTGAAAGAAGATAAAGAATGTCGTCTCTGCCCGCTATTGGCAGGGTGCCTGCCGGTTAGGTTCCTTCACCAGTTCAGTTCAGTCATTCAGTCATGTCCGACTCTTCGTGACCCTATGGACCATGTCACGCCACGCTTTCCGGTCTCTCACTATCTTCCTAACATCACATAACTTCATCTGCAGTGCCTCGAGGATGTCATCTAACCATCGCGTTCGCTGCCTGGAATTCAGGCACTGGGTTGTTCCATTAAAGCGCTCCTCAACTAAAATACAAGTGAAATTCTGAGTGATTCGAAGCATCATGAATGATACGCTAGTGCGACCTGCGCATGCGGCTTATAGAGGAAGACACATATTACATTCAGAGAGAGGCCTATTTAGTAGAGGATGATTATCTACTTTGAAATATGTAAACGTATAATAAATATAGAAAGGAGACAAAAGGAAAGGCTAGCCTAAATTTTAATTCTTCTGTTTTGCCATTACTTTCCAGTATTCAGCGACAAAAGTATTATTTTGATTACAAGAAAAGTTGTCTTTCTTGTGTTGCATGTTTTACGATGCGGAGTCGGTGTACGCGGTACTGTAGCCTTAATAAATCATTTCTCTTACATTACAAAACAAATCAAATCCGTCAGCTTTTGGCTCATCACACATGCGAGTGACACCTTTTTATGCACGTGCAAAACGAGCAAATGAGTTCAACCTGCTCCGAAAGACGCATTTTTGATGCTTGCTGTTATAGCCACAATGCTGACCCACAGGATACAAAAATACGTCCTTTTTTACATTGGCGATCTATAAAATTACACCACACTTTCGGCTCTGAACAAAAAAAAAACTGCGTTGATTGCTTAATTTCGGTTAACTATTTATCTCTTATCCCAAGTCCGCCACATATATAACCTCAGCCTTGCAAAACAATGTACACACTCAGATGGTACCACCATATTTGTCAGATTTTTAAGCATCAAATGCCTTTGGCTATTGTGGCCAGTGACAGCGTCAGATTGCAGGACGTGAAATCAACCTCAATTTTGGTACCACCCAATGGAGTGCATGCTTCACTGCCGTTGAAGGAGCACATCCGCTATCAGGTGTCTTCTTATAGTGAAGCGCTCTGTCCTTAAGAATGACTGGCGCGCGGGCGCTCCTGAACGGCACTTCACAAGTGAGGGAAGAGCGCCGCATAAGTTGACATCACTACAGGATGCACGCTCCAGCTAAAACTACACAGCAGGTTTCCATCGGTATAGCCAGTAATGATCTCTAATTTGGGTACCTCCTCACCCCTCAAGAACGCAAAAAGAAGAAGGCGCAGTAAAAAGACGGTGAGCATGCGGTGATATATGTTACGGCGAAAATATACCCGCGTCTTGCTTACATCCAATAAAGATTGCGGCTGTGATGAAACGTCAACTGATACAAGCATCGCGCTTCGCACATTTCTGCGATTGTCGTGATTCAGGTTTTAAGTACAGGATAAAGACCTCACTGCAGCCCCACAGATCTCTGATGAACGCTGTTCTTGCGCCAGACTATTACAAGAATCGTCTTCCACTAGGCCCTCTGCCGATTCTTACTAGATATTGTCTTCCTTATAATGCACCATGATGCTTAAAATTACCAATTGTGATCTGTCCATCCTTATGTGCACACCGGAAAGACCATTTTGTCCTTCTTCTTTCGGGATCTGATCCCAGTCGCGGGTTTCGACTTTTGATGGAGGCGAAAAGTAAGGCGCTCGTGTGCTGTGCGATGTCAGTACACGTCAAAGAACTCCAGATGGCCGAAATTTCCGGACCCTCCACTACGGCGTCTCTCATAGCCTGAGTCGCTTTGAGACGTTAAACCCTATAAGCCAAAATAAACTTCTTGATTTCTTGATAGGCGCTTTCGATGTGGATGCATTAAATGTCCAATTGTCCCATTACAATACACGTCGGTGGCGTTGTCTGTAGTGTGGGCTTGCTAGAAGGTCTCAAATATATATGCAATGGAAAAAAGAATAAAAAGACAGGGTGACACCATCAAGCGGCTGTAAGACGCGCACGTCAAACCCAACACTCACAATGTATCAGTGGATGCATCAACTCCAATACGTGACCAAGGCCACCGACACTTCAAACATACATCTATACATAGTTTTTAGTGGCGGACCTCCATAATGTTGAAGTTTTCCAAAGTTATGTATTGCAATATTAGTCACAAATCGTTGTGGGTGGTATCAAATCCCAGTCGAAAAAAACTACAGAACTGTGTCAAAAATACAACAAAATATCCTGTAGTTCTGTCGTACCCATCAGTTTTTCGTGTCCTTCTGTAGTACTTTTCTGTAGTTCTGTAGTATTTTTGTAATATATTTCTGTTGTCTGTAGCTCTGTAGCACTTTTCTGTTGTAACTACAGCAATTTTTGATGTTACTACAGAATGTTCTGTTGTCACAACAGGTTTCCCGTCAAAAACCGCACAGAAATTCTGTCGTCACATCAGAAAATTTTCTGTAGTTTTTCCGACTGGGATAATTTCGCGTAGCTTAGATTTTAGATTTTCTTCTCAAGCTGTGAACAAACTAGCGACAAGTACTCTAATAGATGGCATATATACCTCTAATTCTGCGCCTTATAGGACTTTCATATCGTAACTGCGACATACTCGTTCATCTTCCAGCTTTCTGTGCAATGTCCTTCGATTTCTCGATGGTTGCATTTATCAAATGACACGCTAGCTTGCAACAGGGTTCTGAATTGAGGAAGTAAGTTCCTCCAATCCCACATATCCAAACCAACACATTCAAACCAATGTTTCGGCGATCAAAGCACCCAGCTGCCACAGGAGACGTGGCAGTGTACGTCGAATACACAAGCACACACGCACTGGTGACAATGCTATTATGCCTACGACCATGACAGTTCAGTTTCTCAAAGAGATGCCAACCCTACGCGCGCGCACAGGCAATTCGCAGGTGCACCGACATTGTAAGAAAAAAAATTGGAGTACAGGAAAAATGCTTCAAAAAAGCCTGCGCTGAAGAAAGAATTGAATGTTATGATCATGTTAAAAACACTTTTTTTAGAAATGTGTGCTTTGATAGCCTTCAATTATTGGGTGCAATCACCAGACTATAAACTCTTTCATCTTCGGAAATATATTGTTCATTTTCTAAGCGCACATCGCTGCACTACCATACACAACGCAAGGAATGAAATAAACATGAAGCGCTGCAGGTGGGGACCACTGATGAAGCTAAGAGAAAAATGCTGTGTCAAGTAGTTTGTGCTGACAGCTTTAGATGAGTTTCGCAGAACTCTGGCCTCTCCAGAACTTCGTGCGCCAGCCGGCAGAATTTAGTCTGATTGCGTGCACTATCAAAAGTTACACTGACACCACAGGAAACAGCTGCAAACGTAATTATTTCTGCTACAAATTCTCGTATGGACACTTGTGCCACATGCGTGCACTTATTAATCTGGCCAGGTACCGCTCTATTCTATAGGAGTAGCGCAGCATTTTCCTCACCTTAACTCCCATTATCCAATGAACAGAATAAACTGTGCCTTCAGAAGAATAAAGCGCAGAAATAGATAATTATTTATTATATAACTGTAATTAGATAATTATATTAGATAGTTTGCATTCGACTTAATTGAATAACTCTGGCATTGGTAAAAATGTGCGGCTTTATGGCAGTAGCAATCAAAAGCACATAACATGCTGCTATTTCGAGAAGCATAAGTTTTACAAAACGGATACAACTCCAGCATCGTGGCAGGAGGCGAATTAAACCTTAACTTTTCCATTACCTTTTTTCTTTGTATTAAAACATTAATCCGTTTTCTTTCTTCTGCCTTTGTACGTTTCTCATGCGTGTTCTGAAAGCTACATAAAATATATTTCTGCATTGAAGCGCTGATAATACGCCGCCGTGCGTCAGCCGTCGGTTAGGGGATGGGTATTTTTCGCCGATTGCTCTACCTCTCTGAGCTCGACGCAAAGGCCTCTCGAAGGCTGATTTTGTTCTTAGAAGAGTTTTCGTCTTCTCTAGTTTCCTCCTGGAAGGTCGCTCTTCATCCGGTCACACAGAATTGTGATCATTTTGATAGCGTGAATAAGGAAGCGTGAAAACCACGAAAGCAAAAGCCAAGGCAAATTATCAGAAAATGAATTTTAGACTCGCCAAAATACTGAGTCAGTCTAGTGAGAGAGCCGTTATGAGAATAGTCTATACGCATATATGTTCAAAAGTGGCGGTGAGCGAGCAAAAACAAACTTCACACCATGTAACCCACACACTCATAAAACAGCTGGTCAGACTTCATCCGCTGCTCCCTCTGTTTTCTCCAGAGTGGTGACCATTCTCATCCAGAGTGAAGCCCCACAGTTCTGAGGCAAACAAAAATGAGACACGAAGACGACGAGGGCTCGCAGCGCCAGCATTATGAATTTAGGTGAAGAGAAAGCGAACAGCGACAGTTTCTAGTGGTGAGCCAGCTCCATCGCACTACCCCGATAACTTAGCGAAATGAGGTTTCTAAATTGAAACAGCGGGTGGAATTTCATTTCGGACTTAATTAAGACACACATGAAAAATAAACGCACGAGACCAGACGTTTTAAGCAGATGAATCTGGATAGGTGAAAACAATTTTCTCCCCCTCGTCACCACCTAGTCGTTGTTGTTTTCGCATTCTGTATTAAAGATGGAACTTGCTACCTCCTGATAATTGGCCAATAGCTTGTTTGTTTATTTGTTTGATTTCTCATCCTCCAATAGAGCTACTATTTGATGGTAAGATGCAATGTGGCGATGCCATCAAAAAAAGTAAAGGAATAAGAAAAGGCTCCGGCGAGAGGGAATAATCATGTTGCAGGGTCCGCGAGCTGCAAGACGTTGGCGTTCATATGATCTTTTGTTTTACTTGGCAGTGAAAAGCATTTTGTACGGTGCCTTTTTATGCAGTCGCTTCTGATTGTACCTCGCTTCATACTGTTTGAGTTTCCTCTCTTCAGATCCTAATGGTTGGTATTTGCTAACGCGAGAGCACTAAGTGAAAAAGAGGAGAAGAGGTGTACGCTTACGCGGAGAACGTTCCCTAAAATAAGCAAAGCCGACTCGTCACTTAATTCCGGGACATCAATAAACGCAAAGTAATAAAGCTGGGCTTGAAACGAGGCGTTGTTCGAGGCCAGAGGTCTAGCCCCGTTAATTTAAATTACACCTTTTCTGCTTGCAGCCTGTCGCGGTAATGAGTTTTCTGGTCCGGTAATTATTAATCTCCCCACAATGCTGAGAGAATTCTAAGAGGCTGTACCCTGCTAAACGTTCTGCCGATAGCGCTGAAGACGCGAGTGTGTAGCCTGAGAAAACTCACGCAAATATGAATTCCGCGAATGCACCAGTCAAACATTACTCCAATAATGATTTCTCTACAAGCAAGTGCAATAAACGACAATAAAATAATCGTCTTGAAACTTTCATATACTAATTAGTTTTTAAAAACTTTTAGACATTGATTTCCTTCCTTGTAGAATACTGTTCGAAGCAACAGATTCAAAACTACAAGCATTATTATGCGTTCTACGACACTAAACACTGACAAAACCTAGTTTTGCACTAATGGCGCAGAAAATACCATTCTCCGCCGGTAGTGTCTAGATCAGAATAACTTCCAGTATAGTCATTCATTCATATTGATCATTTACCGGATACTTCAGCGAATACTATACCTAATGATAGAGTACGAAAAGGAAGTAAGCATTATCAGGATCAAAATCTCAAACGCCCCAGGCGTAACGTTTTGACCGTAATATCTCTATTTAAGCTCTTAGCGAAGAAGCTAAGACTAACACTTAACTTATCTGATTAAAGAAACAGGGTGACTGGCGGAAATGCGGAGTTTGAGGCTATAAGCAACTCAACTTAAGTTTCACCGGGCGATGGCAGCGCTACATTTTTCGCGTGATTGAGAAAAGTGAAATACCATGACGTCATCAGAGTGACGCTCCGCTACCTTCTTGTGCATGAGCGGCGAACGAGTTGGGCCAGAAGGGTTTTTCGTGATGCAGAAACTCTTCCATCGAACCGAAACTGAGGTTCGAATCAGTGTTGTGTCATCAAACGCTAAAGGCCGAGACTCACGGGTGAAACTTACGCAGACTCCTTCGTCAGCTTTCTTCTAGACCTATTTTCCAAGCATAGATCCTCGTTCTGAGAGGTTTCTCATCCTTCGTGGAAACGAAAAGTAGCAAGTTGCGCGTTCTGCGTTAAGTCAAGAATATTGTCAATTGACAAAGAAGGCTTGGAGAAACATCTAAATAATAGTATGGTTTAAAAACACGCCCAGACATAGAACGAGATGGAAGATTATCCTGTGCCTCTCTCCCCGCGTGAGACTTGTTTTGACAACAAACCTCTGGCTAACCACGCAAAGCACAACTTCAGCGATGCAAGGTAGCCCTCTGTACACTCTTCAGAACCCCCGTGTGCCGGAGACGTACCATGTCACCCCGCAAGACGTGAAGGACTAGCTCAATGAGTCCCGTCCTATAAAAAGTGGGACTATCACTTAAACTACGTGTTATGTTTGGGGCGTCGAAAGCCCCGTGAGCGAGGAACCTCTCGATTCGGTTGCTGGGTAGAGACTGCATTTATTGCGCCTTTCGGAGAGAGGAGAAAAGAAAGAAAGAGAGAAGCGCGAGCGCCTGTAGTTGTCGTTGTTGTTGTTCTCCTCTAATTTGATCGCACATACCCACACAGGAGGATCGGCCAAAAATTGGGGTGCAGAGATATTAGATAAAGAAGGCGTTGCTCATCGTGTCCTAGTCGCACGCATTGTCCGAGGAAGGTCCAGTTCCAAGGAACGCACGGCTCGGCATGGCAACTTACTGCATGGTATTCGCATGAAGCCGCATTTCATCCACTGAAGGCCGTACTTCTCTTCCGAAACATTTCTTTCTCTGAGCTTTCGTTTTTTTCTTTCAAGAGGCTGAATAGTACCACCTGGTTATTTCAGGTAGCGCTTCATAGACGAAGACGTTAAAAACTCTCATGCGCTTCTTCTAGCCGGAAATTGCAGCAGACCACCCTTTGTCTCTGTCTCGCAGCCATTTTACATTTTCAAGTAAACACTACCTTCATTACAATATATTAGAAAAAATCCGCATGCTGAAAGCAAGCGATAGGACCTTTTTTCTATGAGGCGCATTTCTGAAGCTTATCTGACGCTTAAGCAATCAACACAAATGCAAAGAATTCCCCAATATGGATTGTTTCTTTGTGTGCTAGTCGATACAGTGAGCCGTTAATATCGTCCCTGCTCCGCAGGTGTCTCATAAGTACCTGCTAACCGCATCGGAACAAAACATGACTAAAATAAAGGTATTTTTGACAGCTTTGCTCTGACTGTCAACTACCAACATGACACAAAAACGAATTTTCACACATGACTCTATTGCTGGACTCACACTTCAAACAAGTGTTCGGGACTTCTTATGTTGCAGAGAAAATCCCTGCGTAGCACTCTCGTGGATTCTATAAGTTTAACAAGGGCGGCTTCCTGCCGTAGCATCCGCAAGCACTTACATATCTACCACCGTCCACATGCGCTATCATGTATCGTCTACCAAATGAGCTCAACGACCCTGCCCACGAATAGGGTCGCATTTTTCGCAGGGTCGTAAAGTACGAACACGAAAGGATGGTTAACGTGGAACTCAATAGGCGAGCTAGGAAAGTCGCCCGCTTCGGTAAGCACTGTGACGCCGTGGTGCTCTCCCTGTTGACCAGTCTTGTTGACCTTGAGCTTCACCTTGTGCACGAACTCGGTGAGAGGTGTGCGGGCTTCCTTGAAGATCCCACCAAGGTCGGCCTTCTCAGAGTCGAAAAGAGCCCCGAGGCCGGCTCGCTTCAGCACCTCGCTAAGACAGACCGAGCTCTCGAGTTCGATGTTTGGCATACTGAGCTCGACGAGGGCCTCACGGCAGCTGTTTAAGGCCTGCTGAAATGCCTCGGCGTCTAAGCGGTACTCGACGGCGTGCACTCCGCGCCGGTCAGTTGGCAGTAGCAAAAGCATGTGCCAGTTTCGACCCACGCTTGGTACGACAAGACACCGCGCCGAGAGGGCCTTGGACGCGCAGTAACGGTAATACGAGATGCAGCGCACCATGTGCGTCTTGCATGGGTCAGTACCGTTGTTGTAGAAGTTGGCCAAGATAGTCTTGTGGTGGTCGAAGCGCGAGCCCCACGAGTGCTCGGCGTATGCGGCGCTCGCAATAAGCTGACACGATGACGCGTCGGCTCCGTTGCCCTTGGACAGGTTGTCGCCCATGACGCTAGGCACGTAACCGCGAGATGTTATCTCGAACCAGCGGTTGATTTCGTTCCTCGTGCGCTCAGGCTTCGGGTCGACTAGCAGGGTGCGGATGGCCACAGAGAAGTTTTCGCGGATCGTCTTGCCGAAGCCTTCTTGGATGGAGTCCAGAGTGGCCACGAACAGTGCACTTATGAACTGGAGTCGCTGGTGCTTTCCACCGCAGCGCAGCGTGCGTATGAGGTTCTTAAAGAAACCCTGGATTCGGTCGGCAGGCATCGGAAGCTCGCTGAAGCGCAGCACTTGTTCGAGCTGTTCCTTGGTGGTGCCACCGCAGCCGAAGCAGAGGCTCACCAGCAGCCAGTACACGTGTGTGGGCGAGAAGGAAAGGTTCTGCTGGCGAGGAAGGTAGCGCAGCAGCCGATGGGCGAAGCTGTTGACGGCGTAGCTTATGTGCTGCAGTGCCAGCGGCTCCAAGAGAGGTCCGGGGATGCCGAGATCTACCTCTTGGCTTCCGACGGACGGCGAGCGGCACTTTTCCTCCAAGCCCTCCTCTAGTGTAACGCTGCCAGCCGACTCGGTATCAGTGGCTGCTGCCTCGGGGCAGCCACTCGTCATTGGAGTTTGAGCCATGGTCCTAAAGCAAAGGGGCGACAAGCAGCAGAACTGTTCCGATGGCAGGCTCCTTCTTCTTCCTTATCTTCTTCTGCACGTGGAACGCGCAGCCGGTGATTTTGTGCTTGTTTTCTTTGTCTTTCACATAAACACAGAAGAGAGGCTTACGTTCAGCTAGAGCTTTTAATCAAATTTGGAAAGATGAAACTACTGACTTCCTTCATTCTTGAGAAGGGTAAATGAATGAATGAGATCATACTTTCTTGTGCTCAGCCCTAAGTATTACATTCTTTAAACGTTATATTTCATAAATAGAAGTCATTTTATAGATAGGTAAAATCCTGCAGATCGAAGTATTGTGAGTAATTTTCACGAAGGAGTAGCCACGGGCATCACAGGAACTGCTTTGCAATATAACTTTTTGGTTCTATCTCAGCCGGCAGGTATAGAAAGGTGATAAGGATTCCTGAGTTGGTTGCAATTTCGTCGTCTTCTGGAACATTGATGTGCAAAGCTTCTCTTTAAATTTACAGCTTCCACAAGCTGTAAATTTTTGCACGGGCGAGCAACACGGGCCAAACAAAAAATACGTCAATCTGTCGTAAATGTTGAGCAGTAATCTGACAGTTTGGTACAAAGCAGATCTCTCCTTTACGTAATTTTGCGCTCTGGTGCTGTTACTGCTGTTCACCTCCAATGAATATTTCTGTTCGAACAGTGAAATATGCGGTGGATCGCAAGCAATGTCCAGATGACGGAAAGCTCATGTCAATTACTGTTCTCAAATAGTCATGAAAACGAGGGAAGTCTTCTGGCGTATATGCATCGAAATTTCGCCGCAAGGGTGACTTTTCCCCCTGGAATCGTCCAATTTTTGTTCGCGAACAAAAAAAGGTGGGAATCATCATTTGAAAGTCTTCTGACGACAAATAGTGACAGTCATAAAATGTATGTTATTATATCGCAAGTTCACACAATTTATGTTCTTATATCACAAGTTGACAGAATTTAAAACATATATTAAATAATTTTACACCCAAAATAAACTGCTACTTCCTAATCTTGACGAATAGAACTACGAAGCAGACGCATCAAGCGAAGGTTGGGGGGGGGGGGGGGGGGGGGGGGGGGGGGGGGGGGGGGGGGGGTTCTATTGTGCTCAAAACAATAAAATAATAAAACAACTAAAAAGAAGGAAAATTTAGAAATATAAGAACAACAATTAACGCCAAAAATTCCGCGCCATGTACAAGCAGAGAGTGGTTGACTTAACAACAAAGTGAACCTGTCCCTCATGACCGCCAAGAAACATGTTTCTAAAGACTAACAACCGCCATGGAGGGTTTCATTTACATTGCTTGCCAGTGAAGTAAATAAAGAAACCGCTCATTGGTAGCTAGATAGTGCATGGCACCTCTAAAGCAGACATCCATTGAGTACTAGCACGCGCGTTAAGACAAGGAATCAAAAATTGCCGTTTTTACGGTATTTTGACCCCAGCAGACGCCCAGAGCTGCGACTATCCTGCCGAAAGCAACCTTCATTTCGTGCCGCAGAAAAACGGGCGCAGCCTTTGTGAAAACTCACAATGTGATACGGTGCTTGGTACTGGCCCTTCCTAAATGCAGTCTTGTTCCTTAGTCGTGTGCTTTTAACACATAACTATTTGGATCTGTCTTCTACTACTATCCTTGCCGGTCACAGCACGCAGTATTTTCTTACAGAAAAAGCTGCCAGGGTTCTTATATTTTGCAAATATTTCGCCATAAAATACTCTCTAATCGTTCACCGGCTCTCCCCCCCCCCCCCCCTCCCCGCTTCACTCAATTGCCCCATTTCCGAAAACACCTGCTCTTTCCAGTGATTTAAGGAGCTGGTCAGACATCAAGTTAAATTTAACTATTTAACTGAGATAATGAGCATGGGAATAAACCCGACAACACATCCTGCATCTTCAAACAGCAACCACGAATCGATTACTCTCCATTTAGGAACTTAGGTTCTTTTCGTTTCAAAACAACCGACGGGTCAGATGCTCATCGCTGCCCAACTTATAAATAAATGACGCCTCAAGAACTAGCTTTGCTAGCTTCTTTTTTGAGATGCCAACAAATTTACTTTTTCGAGAAGTGAATGACAGCAGCAAGTTGAACAGTGCTATACACCTTCCTAGTTGTGGCTGATGTAGGAGGTAGAACTTCATTTACACATCATTCAGACAGCGACGGGTCTGCTCTAAAGAAGACAGGGTGGCAATTCAGACGAATTTCGCAACAAATACCAATTTTGTACTGAGGAATCTTGATAATGGGCTTGTTACAGCAAGCTGGTTTCTTCTAATTTCGGTTCGAAAGTGCACAAATGATGACTCTACTGTTTCCGAGGTGCCATAAAAATGACGACCCACACGAAACCTATTTCCCATACTTTTCAAATAATGGCAGATGGTATACGGGATGTACCATCTAGTATTTCTTTTTCTGTTCGCCACCAATATCAATACTAGAAACAGTTTTATATTTTCTTGTTTACGTAAATGCTTACACAAGCTTTCGGGGACGGCATTGAGCACCGAATCGAGGCAGTCATCATTCCTGAGGTATTCAACTTGGATTCCAAAGCTGGATTGTACTTCATGAGAACTGCTTTCGTCCTTCAATTTAGAGGACTACAAGGCCTTTGGGTTCAAGTAACGGCTAGCTACCCAAGGACGGTGAGGACCGCAATAAAATTCCGTCAGGGAAATTCATCTAGAGTGTACCCAAGAATGCGGAGAGAAAAGCGGCTGCGGTTTCTGTGATCTTTATAGGTGAGGCTTCACTCCCTTAAACCTTTTAGCACGTTTTAGAACAAGGCGGACCACAACGAATTAAATTTATCGTGATATTTGCGTCTTCGAACGCACGCAAAACCGCGTACATTCACACAAGCACGCACACAAGATCGTGCACCGTTGAAGGTGAAGCAGCACCTTTTATGCATCATTTGCAGCAAACTTGAAGGTTTCGAGCCCTTTTGTGTTTACCGATAGTTAAGCTGCAACTCCAGATCACAGTTCGCGACGTAACAGCCTGCGCTGCAAACCACAAACTGCGGTCTTGCATAATAACGCGATATAGTATTCCGTCACTCGTGCACTATAAACGTTATACCGGGTCTTGGCTCTTCGTAATTGCAACGGGCGAATGAAAAAAAAAAACAAAACAAAGTATAGATTATGTCAAAAGCATTTTTCTGTCGTTTTACATGCCTTGTGGCTCGTAGGTCTATAGAGCGTATTTTCTCGTTTCCTCGGGTATGGAGGTGATGCACTCCGGATTGTGTTATGGATAAAAAACAGCATACCTTGAAGAACGTACGGTAGTGATCACAGTCATTTGTTCGAGACATTCCACTTGAGACGACTTCCTCGGCAATCGTCAACTTGCATTGCAATAATTCTGTGCCAGTTGGTCATGCTGCTATCAAATAGTCTCGTTTTGTAGACGCGCTGTCACTGACAGGTTCTGAAAATTTCAGTGCTGCCTCTTGCTGTTCTGCGTTGTTTTAACCGATGGTCGCTTTCGACAACTAAGTCCCGCGACTAACATTTCAGCGTTCTCGAGCGGCTGGCGGTTTCTCGCTCAGCAGAACCGCATTTAAAGTGGAGGTGCGCAGAGCACTTGGCTGACGTTATGAACAAGCGCCTTCATTTGAGGCCTCTCCTCCCCCCCCAATCCCCCCTCCCCCTCTCTGACTTGCTCTCCGCTGAGCTGCATAAAGGGAGATTTCGAATTTGTGGTTTTCGAGACCAATCAGGGAGCAGCAGCTGGCCTCTAGAATCCGCTTGCTTTCGACAAAGCACCGAAAGTTGTGCACCAAAACCTAGCAGTCGACGTCCAGCACTATATGAGAGTGCCGCTGGGGACACGGATCGGAAACCCATCTTTATGGTATGTTGTGTGATGTTGGCAGACATGCCACGTTTACAAAAGTTGAAAATTGAGTTGTACGCCCTTTGGCTGCTGCAGAAGAAACGACTAAGCATGGGAGGGTGCAGCAAGGGCAGAGCGCCACAAGGGAAGAGGTAAAGTGGAAGAGATCGGTCAATCTCTTCACTATCCTCCTCCCAAACCCAGTGAACCCTGGAAGCACCAGGAGCTACGTCGGCGGAAAACGTAGCCAGGCAGCTCTCGGTGTATGCCTCGCCTCCTTAAATATTTACAACGCCGCTTCTCTGGGTGTGCGGCGTCTTTCTGTGTATTCGTATATACACAATTTGCTCCCTTCTGGATCGCCGATTTACTAATCAAGCAGATTTGTAGTTCACTTCCCCCAGCGTTCCTAGCGCTCCATCCTAAATCCCGCGAATCTTTTTCTTCCACTTTATCCCGAGGTCGGATAGCACTGTCTCTTGCATATTTGTCATCTTTGTTTCGATTTCTTTGTATCTATTTTCAGCACCTCTAAGCGACCGTCGCTTTATTTCATTGTTAACCCACCCATCGCTGATGTCTCAACTAATAAAGCGTGGCCGCTTCTATGTTCTTTGTTTTCCTTGTTGCTCAAGTGGGGCCGGAATTGCGTTTGACCGCTTCTTCACCTGAGCACAAAAACAATTTTGCCGCCTGGCTCATTTGTTCACAACCCGAGAGTTTTTTGTTTCCGCATGAATCTTCTCCTGCCTGTTTAGCCCTGGCCTTTTCACCCCCGTCGTCTGCATGAGCATTGCCCGTGGACGCCTTGCGCAGTTTTCACGGAGACGAGAAAAAGCGCGGTTGAACGATGGTGCGTCGTTTATTTCTAATTAGAAACTCAGAAAAGAAACGGGCAGTGATTCGGCGCCGCCGACTCAGTTGACAATTCAAACCGCTCGTCGGCGTCTAAGCGGAAAAAGGATGGTGGTTTGTGGCTTGTGGGATTTAACGTCCCAAAGCGACACAGGGTATGAGAGGCGCCGTAGTGGAGGACTCCGAAAATTTAGACCACCTGGGGTTCTTTAACGTGCACTGACATCGCACAGCACGCGGGCGCCTTGCTTTTCGCCTCCATCGAAAGCGGCCGCCGAGGCCGTGATTCGATCCCGCGTCCTTGAGTAACAGTAGTCGAGCGCCGTAACCACTGCGCCACCCCGGTGGGGCGAAAAAAAAAAAAAAAGGATGGATGATATGCCGCAGCACGTGACTATTGCCGGCTGTCAAGCGGGCTTGAGACGGCTATGCTTGTCGCACAGTGAAACCTAAAAATCTATAGTACGACTTCTTTTTTTCGTGAGTAAGCGCTCTGCGGTCGAGAACGCTGGCTGTGAGTTGATATTTCCAGAACAGCTTCACAACAATACTTCTTGCCCGCCCAAAACTTGGAGAGAGCAGTTCTCAAGGCGGCTTCGACATTTAGTACTGTTACACTACTACCCGTGTTTTCGCAAAAACCCGCTATGTGAAGCCGATTTGACCTTTAACCTTTCCGAGGGATTTCAGGTGTGTCCGCAGAAACAAGTGTGGCAGACAATGCGCCTTTTCCTTCTTGTGAACCAATTATTAATGTGAAAGCATTGCTAGGCTCGCCCCATCGGGGTGGCGCAGTGGTTACGGCGCTCGACTACTGTTCCCAAGGACGCGGGATCGAGTCCCTGCCTCGGCAGCCGCTTTTCGATGGAGGCGAAAAACAAGGCGCCCGTGTGCTGTGCGATGTCAGTGCACGTTAAAGAACCCCAGGTGGTTGAAAGTCCTCCACTACGGCGTCTCTCATAGCCTGAGTGGCTTTATGACGTTAAACCCCACAAACCAAACCTACAGGCGCCAGCGATGAGAGGGCGAGCGCTGTAGCGCAATAAGAAAGGAAACATCATCGGGGACCCTAATTCTCATCCTGTGAGGGCATGAATAGGCATCATTACTGGCTCCGGTCTACGGCTCCTATTGCAGATTTCATCATGCGCGCATATGCAGTTTATTACTAACTTAACCTCGAATTCCTTAATTACTGCCTCTACCATTTCATACATACTCATTAGCATACAGAAGTAATCAACCATATTACGAGAAAGACCATTCGACGCATATAAACCCGCCACTTTAAACAAGCAGTATCTAACCCACATGCGTCACATGGGGGTTACGTATGTGACTGGGGATCGAAGGGTGCCGGCGGCTTCAGTTCTCATATAACTCTGCAATGTCAAAGGATCCACCTGTGTTTTGCATCCTCGGCCATGTCATATGTTCACACACGCCGCCGACATATCCTTGCACGAAAACAAACAATATATGAAAGAAACAAAACACATGAATTGATTTCCTGATCAACTTCTTGAAGCAACCGCGCGAGGAAAGTGGCCTGCCCTCAATCAACTACCATAAACTAAGGAGAGAACAACTGCACGAGTGATTGAGGTTATTTTTAGCGCACCACTCAGAGTGAGTAATGGGGCGCCGTGTGGCCTTTGCTTTTTTCTTTCTCTATATTTTGTCCTGTACGGCGCCAAGACACTCTGGGAGGCTTCTCGAGAGTTGTAAACAATGCGCTTGAAAGCTGAGTTGCATCCCCCCCCCCCCCTTCGACCTCATGGTGCTGTTCTTTAATCCGCTGGGTCTTCCTACTCTTCGTATACTTTTCCTGACGGCGCTTTCGCCTCCTCCCTTCGGCACTTCAGTTGATTTATTTGGCAGTCCTCGATAGGGCGAGGTTGAAGTGGCCTGTGGCACCGACCCGTAACGCTATTGAACGGCATCACTGAATCAGGCGGTTTTGTCGCGCCACTGGTGACCGCTAATAAATATGTTAAAACAGCGCCAGAAACACGGACAGATAGGAAGACAAACACACATTAACATACGGTAATAAATAGTTGAGCTCTTACCAGCAAGTAAGGGCACTGCGTAAGCAGCGGGAAACAGATGTCTCCAAAAGAAAGCTCGATTCGGCAAAATATTTTATCGAGAGAGTAAGATAGAAGAGGAAACAAAGGGTAGGGAAAATATTCTTAGACATCGTCACCCCTGTGTGTCATGGAAGGTCGCTATTTTGTTGTTGGAATCATTTTGTAGCGGTCAAAACACGGACACGAAGAACACGAAGCACAAGGGACACCCGCAATCATTTTGTAGCGGTCGAAACACGGACACGAAGAACACGAAGCACAAGGGACACCCGCTAGCGGGTGTTCCTTGTGTTTCGTGTTCTTTGTGTCCGTGTTTTTACCGCTACAAAATGATTCCAACAAGAAATTACCAACTAGCCCAACTTGAAGCTTTAACGAAGCTATTTTGTTTTCTGCCCACTCGGTAAAAATGTCTCAGAGCCGTGCATAGACCATTACTAGACCGGCGTGACTCGTTTGTCCGCTCGTGGCACGGCCAAGGCCTACCAGTGTTTTATTACGAAGGAGTTTTATGACCGCATACGAGAGATATCATGAAGGGGGATTCGTGGCCCTCTGTTGTGGCACTGAGCATTCCCAGATGCACGCAACGTTTCGAGTAGTATTGTAGTATACCATGGGCGGTGTGTGATAGGTTTTTTTTTCTACCTTTTTTGCGTACATTGTACAAAAATACTGATGAATTGTTTTGCCGCATATTCAAGGGGCTAGTGTTAGATCCTGTGGAACAGGATTGAGCAGAAGAAATAGCGCTGACTCATAAAATGTATAGCTAATAACAAGAAAACAGCGGAAATTCACATATGGCTTCTGCTGGCCGACAAATAATGCCTAAGGGGGGCACAAAATTAACATTTATTTTAAATCATTCGAAATTCCAATCCATGTCTGGGCACCATTAAATTCTAATGGTTTTTACCAATAAGTATTATGGTAAGGAGGAAGGTTGAGATTGCGTTGGGTTGCAGCGGTCTTGGTTCGTGTGGGAAAGGTGAAAAGGTCTAACGGAAGTGAATTTTTAGACATTAAAATACAATGCACTATTGCGCATATTTAATATACACATCAGCTTTCAAATTAGCAATCGAGGCGATTTCATTAAAGGGTGTCCAGGCAGTGCGTGCTCTTTGCCGTTTTTTGAGCACCAGCGGACTTGATTCGCGCTTGTAAAGCAAGCTGCTGTGTCTGTATATGTATTTCATATGCCTTCTCCCACATCGTCACCCATCATGACCTTCTTTCTTCTCTCCTTCCCCTTCCTCAGTGCAGAGTAGCAGGCCAGATTTGAATCATTCGGGCCAACCTCTCTGCCTTTTCCTTTCATTAAATCCATCTATCTATCTTGAAAACGTAACGATTAATTGCTCTTGTTTGCATACGGGCAGCTGGATTAGATACGTCCTGAATGAGCTACCCCAGGATTCTACATAGAGACGAGCAGGCAGTGTAGAAATGCTAATTGAAGAATACGCATGCTACGGACATCAAACCAGTCACGAGTATTTCCCAGTAAGTAACAGGCATTAGCCAGTTTTATGCACACACTGGGTGTCTGTCTTTTGCAACTGATATTTGCTTCAGATATAACACTGAAGATAAATACGCTATGACGCCTATTGATGCCTCACATTATCGATACGTATGTCTAACTGGTCAAAATTTATTAGGGCGAAAGCCTTACTAGGCTATGTCGGAACCAAAAGTGTCCGCAAATTTTTCACCGGGTGTGGCATGATAAGTCATCATTCATGATGCAGAGTAGTGTGAAATATACAAAGATAGTGAATAATCAATAGAGCTATGGTCATTACTCATAATTCATGCTCAGATGTGCCTTTATTTAGTCACATTAATTACCAATCACTGAATATGTCGTGACTATGACAGGTCACGTGATAAGGTCATGTGCCCGTCATGTGCATGAAAATGACAAGTTGCTATGAGAGTATTACATCGCAAGTTCCCGTGACATATGTTATGTTGAGGCAGAAAAGGAAAGAAAAATGTCAAGTTGAATTAAAATATCACGTGGCTATAAGAGTATCATGTGACAAGGTCACGCGACAGTCAAGTTGCACGCGAATGTCACGCCGCGCGACAGGAGGAGCACCGTACCGCCAATTCCACACTTGCAGCAAAACTGCAATGAACGAGCGCCAAGGAAGAGAGATTTGCCACTGTGCGACCCAAGCAGCGTTCGTAGCAAAAACGAAAGAAAACGATGTACCCTGTGCAGTAGTAACGCTCAGGCTTTCGCATTTCTTCAGTGCAGTGTACTGCAGGGCTCTAAAAAGCAGAAATGGGCAACCTCATGAGGTTTCGACCTCATGAGGTCGACCTCAACCTCAAAATTACCTCAACCTCACGGAGTGAGGTGAGGTTGAGGTGAGGTCGCTGACAGCTCGAAATTTTTTGAGGGAGGTCACGAAATTGGACCTCAACCTCACGCGTGAGTTTGAGGTTGAGTGAGGTCGTCATTGTGTGAGGTCGAAATTGTAAGGTCCAGGCTTTTTGCTGTTGCCGCGGCTTTCTTCGAAGAGCGCCCCTTTTGACGCGGAGCTCGAGCGTACTGCCGCGGTGTGCCCGCTGACTCTCGGTGTTTGGTTACCCCTCAATCGGACGACCGAATGCCGCAGCCCCTGTCCAGCTTTCGGCATTCCACCGTAATGTACGCAGCCCGAGGACGCTTCCCTCTGGTCTGCTTGGAAGGTGATATTTTTTTTTACTTCACGAACTCCTCATGCCCCCCGCACTCCACCCCCGTTTCCACTGACTTGTTTGTGCCGATGCTTGCCGCGGGCTCAAACACCCAGGAGCGCGCAAAGCACATAACTCACGTTGACCTGCGGTGCTTTTGTCGGATGCAGCAAAGAAACCAGCAAACTAAAAGCGAAGCAAATTGTCTTTGCGCAGACGGCGCGGAGCAGAACTGTGTCTTGTGCATGCCCGTTTCTAGGCGCTAACGTCACGGCTGCTGCCTTACATTCGATAAAGGACCCCGCTGTACACAACACGGACACTTAACAGAAAATGGTGCAGCGAAATTGTTAGAGCACGTGATACTGACAGATAAAAAAAAACATGAACAAACCAGAAAAACCGGCACAATACCATCTGGGCATTTTATCGAAGTCCTCCTTTTCGAATTGTACGTCATTCTATATTTCGGTCCTGTAAATTTATATTCTTGTATTCTCCAGAACAACCTCTCTTTGGTCTTGTGCTGCTTGTTTCTTCTAACAGATTCACAGGTGGCCTCGAACAACTCCAATGGGATGAAGGTGCTAGTGTAGCGGTAAAACATGCAACAGGATGAAACGGACGGCACAGCTTATAAGACGCAACTGGTATACAGGAAAGAAGCCTGCGCACGTTAACTACTTGCCGAGATAGAAGAGACAAAAAAATACATGGGGCTTGTATGCAGTAAAGCGCAATGAAAAAAAAAATGATTTCGCTCCGCTAAGGCCCTTTATTTCTCTCTCAAATTTTAATGAAATCAAGCAATGCAGGAGGAAAGAGGAGCGTAAGGGATTCTTAACTTCATAATATCAGGTTTCTCTTGAAATCTCTTACTCAGGCACAGATAAAAAAAAAAGAGAAAAGCGTTCTCCCACATGTTTTTATGAACTAGAAAGTATTGAGATGGTTTCCGGCTCGACATTTTGGTGTCTAAACGGACGAATTGGTATGGCGAACTGAACGTGTCTCTTTTGTGTTCCCATCTGCTCGAGACGGACAAATCCATCGGATGAAAATTTTTGTGGCCAGATGTCGGAATAATTTTTTCAGATATTTGTTTTTTATTTCAAAATCAATTTAGATGTACGTGATATGAAGCCAATTACATGCTAACACTGAGGAATGCAGTATTAAGTCGATGTCTCAAACCTTCTATACGTTCTGGGAAGCGCAGTTCTCTTCGGTTTTTAGTGTGCGATATTTGTTATTACTTTCGTCAACATGGTATTTATTTATATATATTTTCTTGTATGTCAATTAAGTTCGTACACTGCCTGAAAGAGAACAGGCTTCTTCCCTCACATTAGGCTCTTTCTTTGGCATCTTTTCAGAGGCCCATAGCACAACCCTCCTTTCCACTTACCCGCGCGGTCATTTAGTTTTTTTCTTTTTCTTTCGCAAGTATTGGAAAGCCCGATATAGTCTCTGAAAGCGGAGCTGGCACACATACGCCACTGCCTTCTGGTGTGTATTGGTGACAGTTCGGCATTCACCGCATGAGCAAAACCACATGCCTACAGACGGACGGCGAAGGGAGGAGCGCGTGCACAGCGGGGTGCGCGGTCCCTCCGGGCTGGTTGCTCGCCTCCTTTCTGTTGTTCTTGTCTTTATTTTACGTTTATGTGCTGTAACTATAAGGCACTAACGGGGAAACGGTTTCTCTAGATTCACCTACGGTGCACGCGGCGAAGCAGCTTCGGAGACACCACCATGCAATTTATTAGTTCAGTCTTCAAAGGAAAACAAGTGAATACCACAAAAAAGCTCGTCTCAGAATTGTTGGCGAAATGGCATTCAGTATTCGGTTCAGAGTATTTATATCGTGTGTGTGTGTGTTTTTTTTTTAGGCGGGTGGGAGTTGGACATTTTGATCCGGCGAAATTTTACGGGCGAGCCGATGTTCACGACAACAAAGTGGTCCACGTTTAACCCTTTTTCCTAGCAGTTCCGACCCTTGTAATTTGTAATGTATGCGTGATGTTCGAAGAAGCAATTTCGCCAATTCTTGCAATACGCCACGAGATCACAGGAAAGAAGTCAGGTTTATTTTCCACAAATACAGCAGATTTGGTTCTCCCACACAGCTGATGGATGAAAATGAAATTCCGCTCGTTTCAGTCCGCCGCAAAATGAACAGAATTTTGTTTCTTCGTAAGATTCCGTTACAGGAAATTAATATTCCATTACCTAACTGTGTCCAACCTTTTACTGCCAGACAAACACGGCACACTAAGGAACACACGCTGCAACCCATTTTTGCCCGAACAGATTCATTTAAGTACAGTTTTTTTCCCCCGGACCATCTCTGTTTGGAATTTGCTTCCAGAATTTCTTTTCCAAAGCAGTAATTTTAACAAGGCACTGAAAGGTCATTTCTTTAGTTAGGCTGCTCAACTTTTTAGTACTTTATATCTGTTTCCTTTGTTCATGCCGAATTGTGCTGTGTGTTATTGTCTATATTTATTTTTTAGACTGTCAAATTTTTTAATAATTACCATTACTATTATGATTCCTTTTTTCTCGCCGAATTGTAGTGTGTATTGTATTTTTTGTTTTTCTGTGTGTGATTGTTACCTGGTATGCCCCTCCTGCTTGGGCCATAAGGCCTGCAGTATTTGGAAATAAATAAATAAATAAAATTAGGAGTAAAATACAGCCTTCATACGACAAAATTCTGGCTAGCCTATATATACCCCAGGATAACCGAGAAATGTATATTTGCTTTAAGTTACGGTTTAATTTAATGATTCTTTTTTTTTTTTTTTTTGAGGTCCAGCGCCCGACCTCAACCTCACATTTTGAGTTTGAGGTGAGGTTGAGTGAGGTTGCCAATGGTCACCTGAAAAGGGAGGTGAGGTGGCCTGGGGGACCTCAACCTCAATTGATGAGGTTGAGGTTGAGTGAGGTCACCAAATATTTTTTGAGTTTGAGTGAGGTCGAGGTTTTTGAGGTCAAATGCCCAACTCTGCTCAAAAGCTTCTTTTCGACTGGAATCGAAAGTTGCATGCGTCGTTTTTTAACATTTAGGGTAAGATGATTGATCGTAAACTATGTCGATGCTCTTGAAAGTTCTTGTAATTTCACTCGCGATCCATCTGTTCTATATCTGATAAATATAAAGGTGGGATCATCCGCAGGCATTAAGGGCTCGGAATGACTTCAGATTTATAGCTTTAGCATCTGTTTATGTTTAGGTTAAACCTCGGCTCTATTATTTTTATTTTTAAAACCACCCTTTTCTTGAATGCCCCTGGCTCTCAGGGTAATCATAAATAAATAAACAAATAAATAAAAGTAGTAACGTACAAAGAAGACAAGATTTTCTAAGGACCAACCACAGTGGCACACCAATAAGTGTCTTTCATTTCTGAGAAATTCTCTATGATTACTACGCTGTGTCTTGGGCCGCTTAGATAGCTTCTGAAGAAATGTATACGGACTTCCTCTAAAACCATAATCCGTAACTTACTCATACGTCTGTAGTAAGCTTTCCGCCCATCTAGATAAATGACAATAGTGACCTTGCCATTAAGTAAAGGAAGCCGAATAAGAGTTCGAGAGCAGCAGATGTGGAACTTTTGGGTCAAAAACTTTGCTTATGAGAAAGGATAAGTCTGTATTTCGAGAGAAAGCTTTTAATGTGAGTACCTGCGATTATACAGATATGAAGCTGTACCTAGATGGGTCTAATGGATCTCAGTCCTTGAAGACCAAAATCACTTTTGAAATCTTAATTTCATTAGAATAAAAGTTGCATCTTTAGATTGATTAAATATGTGTTATAAATGGTGGCCTAATATGTATATAATATATTTTGTCAATTTCACTGTTTTTATATCAGGACCAGTAGCTTTCCTTTCAGGTTTTGCACAGCTGAAATAATTAACAGTAGTCTGGGCTGCTCATTACAGAACTATTTCGGAGCGATTTCAGTGGCTGTTAACATCTCGGAGTCTGAGGAAGTATCGCAGCCAGTAGGGGGATTAATATTGAATAAGTAATAGTCAAAATCATTTACTCTTTTTTTTACCCGCCATTTCAGGCAATACCTACACGTTAGAGTGAATATCGGGAGCGCCATGTACAATATCCCATATTTCTTTCGTGCTGCCCTCAACTTGTACAACAAGTGAAGAGAAGTATTCTCTTTTTCTCTGTCGCAATAGTCAACTGGCAGGTTGCGCATTCGCTTGAACTGCTTTTGATAATAATCATGACAATTAATATAAAAATGTTTATGATACTATTTTTCTTTTTCTCTCAGAACTTCTAAACCTTTCCTTGTCATCCCGAGCCAAAGTGGCTGTGGCAGAGTGCACCGTCATCTACACGCGCACACAAGACGCCCACAGCGGGTGCCTCAGCTAAATAGTTGCCGGTATGAACGCCGTGCACTCCTCAATAAAGATTCATTCCTCGTTCCCATATGCTTGCTTGCTAAACCATCGCCCCTGAGATCTTGAAAACGCCAGAGCAACCCAGCAGCCTACTTCACGACTAGAGGTATGCGATAAAAAGACAAAATCTCAGCCGAGTCACATAAAAGTATACGGATCACAAATGAAGTGCCATCAGAACTCATCGATAACACTTGCATCACGAGGATTACTTAGTGAAAAGCAGGAACGCCCCGTATATGAACTCAACTTAAAAAATGGGACTCACCTGTTATGTTAGCAACCTCGTTTCGCAACATATTATTGTCCCTTACTGTGAAACATAAAAGATTTTTAATTAAATTTTGTAGTTTATAAATCTTCTATACATTCAAGTCGTTAGGTACCTACATAATGTCTGCCTTGCTCCACAACATATCTGCACGAACGACACTGACGTGTTTCATGTAGTTTTGTAAATGCAAATCTGTAAACCTTAAAGCTATCACTCCGTTATCAGGTACCGGACAGGTCGACGTTGTATCCGAAAATAAAGCGATGAGTTCATTGCTAAAAAAAAAAAATAAAAAACGGTTGAAAATTCATGTCCCTTAACTGAATTTAGAGTGGTCCACACTTAGGCAGACATTGAGAGCACCTTCAGGAATCAGCTACTAAAAGCTGTATTTAGCACGGCAGATCCCTTGTGAGAAATTTGCAGGGACAATGTTGGCGGTACTTGTATTCCATTTTATTGAAGCTTCCTTAACATGTGATCCACTTTCAGTTCAAATGCATCTTTTTCTTATTGTTTTTGTTATACCGCTTTATGTAGAGATACAAGTGCAGGTGAATTGTGTCTTCTATGTCCGTTAATTCCTATTATTAATTATTCCTAATGTTAATTATTCCTAGTATGCAACATTTTAAGCAAATGCCACGAAAATCTTCAGATTGCACCGAATAGTTCTCAAGCTGCGAGAAAACGTGCTAGGAGCGTCCTATACGCCTGCAAAGTTCCACAAAGTTTCACAAAGTTCCAGATAACCGCAGACCCGTTCTGATAACAGTGTTGTTTATTATTGAAATTACAGCAATAGCGCTCCCGTCACAAAAACAGAAGCCGCGCTTTGTTGTTTCCAAAATTATTGAGCCTGAACGAATTAAATAAGGGAACTTAACGCCAAACACGCATTGAGTTCCCCAGAGGGGATTAATGTGACGCTCGGTTTTTCTTACTCAAAACTTATTCGCCATATTTTCTCCAGAAACTATATGAACGTTTAGGACGCTTTGATGACGCCCTTAGAGTTGAAGTAGCGTGGCGTCGCTTCGATAAAATTATTCACCTTTACCAAACAAAATCAAGCGCATGAGGTTGTGAACAATGCCACATGTATCCCAAATCACAGCGCCTTCATTAAAAAAAAAAATACAACCAGACTGTCTCAAGTGCCCGGTAGTGAATGGCTGCAGCAGCTGAGAACTCGAAATTTATGCCGCCTTCGTTAGAAAATAGCGCGAAGTTACCGCGTGTACTCATTAGCAAGTAAAAATGAAAGAAAGACAGAAAGAAAGCTACTGAAAAAGCAAACATCGTGTCGGGTAGCTTGGGGTCGGCCGAGCGACAGCTTTGTCCACGAGGCGCATATCTCTAATGGCGTAATCAACGCGATGTTACTTTTCTCTTTTGTGCATGGTTTCTCTTCCTAGTCACTTTATTATAAGAGTGCGCTCAGCTTGAGCGAGGTGCTTATAATGTCTCACGCATGCATGACACAAGCGGCGATAAGAGGAATGAAGCGAAGGGAGAAAATGTTCCGATTCCGGGACAGCATGAAGATAATGCTTAATTAGAACCGTCTTTCTTCTTGCAGAACGCAACTGGATGTCAATAAAAAGTGAAAAACAGACAAAAGGACAACAGCCGATTCTCCAAAACGCGTTGTGCCGAACCTCAAGTCAATAAAATGATAAACTTGCGTGACAACTATATAAAATTAAGCAGGCTGAAGTAAAGAATGAGCCGCTTCATTTCCATACCCTTTCCCCTTCTCCTTCGGCCACTTCCAGGAAAGAAAAGAAAGCCCATTAAACAATGCCCCATGATTTCAATAAACGCTACTGATCCTCCACCCTGCTATTGAGAAGAGCGGCTTTGAATGAAGTTCCGCTTCCTGCTACTGCAGGCTAACGTTTGCAGTATTGATTGCTGTCAGCGCTCCCGCTAGAAAACAAAGAAGGCCACACCTCGCTATATGGGACTCAATTTCATCATTTCCCCTTCATTGACTGTATTCCCTTCGTTACTATGCTTATATGTGCATCGTATCCTGCTCGCAGGATAGCTAAAAACACAGCTATAACAGTTTGTCTCATAAAGTTTCAAGTCACCAATCTGGTTCAGCATCAGTGAAGCGCGAAGAAAACATTTTACATGCAGCTGAGAAAGAAGACGCAATGGATGCGCCGTATTCAAAGTGACGCTTCGTACGAGCCTCATGTTGTTGTTGTTAATGCCTAAGAGCACAACAACTAAAACAACTTGAGGCTCGTGCAAAGTGTCACTTTGAATGCAGTAGGCCTAGCCAGAAAATGCCAGCATAATGTGTAGAAACTGTTGTTAGGCGTTCAGTCGATGTCAGTTCAGTTCAGTTCAATCGTTCAGTCGTGTCCGACTCTTCGTGACCCTATGGACCATATCACGCCACGCTTTCCGGTCTCTCACTATCTTCCTAACATCACATAACTTCATCTGCAGCGCCTCGAGGATGCCATCTAACCATCGCGTTCGCGGCCTACCCCTTCTCCGGTGGCCCTCAACCTTTCCCAACATCAAATCTTTCTCAAGCTGATCCTCTCTTCTCATCAGATGACCAAAGTAGCTGAGCTTTAACTTTACAATTTGACCTCCAATGAGCAGTCAGGGTTTATGGTCGACAATATTGACTGGTTTGATCTTCTGGCCGTCCAAGGAACTCTCAAGATTCTCCGCCAGCACCACAATTCAAACCCGTTAATTCTTCGGCGGTCAGCCTTCTTCACAGTCCAACTCTCGCAACGACCTAGAAATTACTCTGTTCGACATCAAGGTGTTTTTTTCACGCTCACACATGCAGCAGTTGACATCCGCCCACAGGAAAATGACACATCTTCCTCGTTATCATCATCACCGCACAGCTGTGCCACTAGCAATACGTTCAATGCCTCAAGATATTTTCTTTCTGCGCATAAATAATCACAGAACCCATAAGTATGTGCAAAATCATTACTGAATCACGTCGTTATGGAAAGCCTTTAGAACAAAAAAAAAAAAAAAAAAAAACTTCCAACATCGACAAGAGATCTGTTGGTGGAAGCATCAAACGTAATTTGCGATGTGTTCTTGTTGTCTCGGATGTGCGCTTGAAAGCAAGCGCTCACTTACGGAAACCTGGTGTAAGAATAACAAATATGGACATCGGGAAACGTGGTCGTGTCCAGTAGAATTTTATGCACAATTGTACCTCTCTATCAGAGACTTACGTGACCAATGAGCCACGTCGATTTGGTGTTTAATTATCTGCGCAAGATGCGTGCGAGCAACGAAAACAAGTAGACAATGCGCAAAATAAAACTCAACTATAGAGAAGGGCGCTTGTTCTCTTACTTCTAGCACCGTGTTGAAGCATAAAAGGAGACGACTGTATTGACTCATATGACATCACATATTTCCTTTCTTCCTTCGTTCATCCAGGAAAATGTGACAGTGATGATGATAATGACTGAGATGACTGTGACTATGGCATCATCACCTGGTGACGTCATGACTGGGCGTGCAGTCATCATGACGCCATATCTGGCCGTGTCTCTTAAGCGGAACTGACGTTGTGATGACGCCACATCTGGTAATAAAGTCACCAGCCGATTCACGCATATACGAAGCTGGCCCCGCCGGGCGTCGCCTTCCGTTTGGCGCTACCTCGAACGCCACATCACAAAGCATACAGAAGCAGACGCAGTACAGTAGGCATCAGAGGCTTTTCAACTTGGTTTAAAGGAAATAAAAGGCCCGGTATCTGTCACATTTCTCCGCGGACACCTTACCCGGGCCTTAAGGAAAAGAAGGAAGTTGTGAGTGAAGAAAAGAAAAAGAGGTAACGTAATGGTGGGCTTCGCACCAGTGCGCAATTGAGGCTTTCGTCTCATCGCAGTTTAGTGGTCCGAAGTGCCCCCTAAAATATTTTTTTCGTTACAAGCTACCGTTTAAAACAAAGACGGGAGCATTAAGGAGTATTTGAGTAACATAACAAAATGGTGTCTTAATAACCACCTGGTTATTAACCCCCTAAAACATAGTTTTTAATCTTCAAAAGTAGCCAGAAAATCCTTCCTTGCACTCCTACGTTAACCCTCTGTTCTTACACTATCCCAGCTTCCGATAACACTAGCTTTCTGGGCGTTATTCTTGATTCTGCACTTAAATTCTCAGCCCACCATCACTCATCTGAAAAAAATATCTATGTTTGGCATCCGAGCTCTCATTAAAGCACGCCCATATTTTCCTTGTTACATTCTCTTATCTCTGTATTATGTTTTCATTCACAGTCGCCTCACTTACGGGATTGTCGTTTGGGGAAATACTTACAACTGCCATTTATGCACATCATGCACTTTCGTTTGAAATTCCTATAAAGCATCAAAGCCACACACATCGACTACCAATGACTCTCACGGACATTCTCAATTTCACTGATGGCATAATTCTAGATCTATAAACAAATAAATAGCCACGGATAGGATATGGCATCACTACCCGGGGCTCCGTGCCGATAGTGCAGCCTGCTTTCGCGTTCGGTGGCGCCCTCCGGCGTCGTCAACTGACACTGCGAGAAGGGAAAAAAATATGGAAGAGAGGGAAAAAAGCGCCTCGAAGGTAGGGCAAAAGCGGTCGAATACGGTCGAAGCAGTCGAAGCGCCTCGCTCGCCAGGCAAGGGCGTCACGGCTTCTACTTGTTGACGGGGGGTTAGCGAGAGATGTGATCCTTTCTAGGCCTCGCCTCCGCTGCCGCCACAGCAACTACACCAAATTTGACACCGGCTTTGACACCGCTGCCGCATATCCGAACCGGAGCAACGCCACAGCTGCGGGCAGCGTGGTTCCAGTGCACAGCTCTCGATCACGCGCCGTTGAGAATTTAGAAAATCACTGACGTAGACAGAGAACTTAGAGAACTCTTTTTCGTAATTCTCCACTTCTCCTTTGTTTTCTTTTTTATCGCCGCTGAGGCAGGGAGGGGGTGCATGCTGCGGCAGCCTCTCTGTCGTGACACGCGTCTGTTTAATAGTGGGCACGTGACTTTTCTGGCCAGGACCACGTGTTTCCGCCATCGTAGCTCCGGTTCGTGCTTTGCACTGCTTACACTGGATACGAACCGGAAGTCATGAGCGGAGACGCACAACGCCGCTGGCGGGCTTGGATTCTGGGCTGCGCTCTCCCCTGCCTCCTCCTACGAGGACCTCGGCCAGGAGCAGCATACAAAGGTAAGCACCGTCGACGTTCCTTTCATAACAAACCTCTTTCGCGACTTGTGCTTTCGCTCGTTTATTGTGCCTGAGAGGCGACAGCGGAAACAAAAGCAACAAAGCGCTAACACCAGTTCGATTGCTTTCGGATAGTTTGTCGCTTCCAATCTATTGTCATCGATGTTGGATAATTCAGGCCCACACACCTGGTTTATTTCCGTCTAGGTAATATATATTGCGCCGATGCCGATTAACGAGAGGTCTTTATTCACTCCCAGTCGCTTCAAGAATTTTTTCTCTCTCAGTTTCCATACTGTATTTCATCGCATTGTGTTCCGCTCATCGTATTACTTTACTATACTGACATTTTGTTATTGAAGCTAATAATAAAAAGTTCTGCTAAATAAACGTTGTAAACTAATTAAGCTTGAAAAACAGCTATTTACTGCTTCTTTTAGTCGCGCTACTTCCATTTCACTGGGATATAACACAACGTATCTTTCTAAGCCTTGCTCATATGTAGCTGTGGTACCCGACATATGTTTGGAAAGATCGAGCTTTCGAAAGGGAACAGGGCTTCTGCCTGATACAGATGTCAGCGGGACAAGAAGCAAACCAAGATGGAAGACTATCAAATCACCTGCATCTTCTACGCGTCATAACAAATGCGCCGGTTCTGAATAGAACAACAGAAACTGCAGCCCAGACAGCGTGAAGAAGGTTTCGTGTTACTTTTGGTCAGTTGGCCTATTTGGTTCTTGTGTCAGGAAATACCACGCACGCAGATACTGTCTCTCGCTGCGTTCCATTAGGCGTCCGCTCCCGTCATGAACGAGCACGTATAACCGGATGACGTTCTAGCTGGCCACTCCGGCTCCACGCTTTGTGTCAGGCAGGCTAAGACAACGATTAACCGTAACGGTTACTGCCACACAACGGCAGTACTTCGCTTCTGTTCCATTTGAACTTAAAAGTCAGAGACTGCCGCCTGTCGTTTATACCATCGTCAACACGTCGCGTCACTTTGTTTATTTGCATGAGGTGAAAGGTACAATATTGAAATAAGATATAAGTCGCAAAATTTTCCCGCAACAGTTTAAGTATTTCCGCCAACGTGAATACTGTACCAAATAACCAGTTCACAGATATAACTGCCACCTTCAATATAATGACCTCGTTCGCAGCTAAAAGTAGAAATATCGGCCGCCGCTCGTCTTTAAACATTAACAGAGTTGAATATATGTCATATCCCGAGTATACGTTAAGATATCTACAGAGTAACAAAGTCGAGAATGTTCCCTCGCATCTCTCTGCGGACGTAGTTGTAAAATAATTCTGCCTGCAATGTCCGGAATCACATATACTGAATTCCTCCACAAGAAATGCGAGTTACGGGTGGTGAAGAGCTTCCTTTCAGGGAAGAAGGCAGCAACTGTACATACTATACATATGAAACCATAAGACCTATTCCGAAAACGGCGACCGAAAATCACGCACGGATCCGCCATCACTGCCTTCGTTCCCTCGGAAGCAGCAGCCGTTGCACACTTTATCACTAGCGAGTTGATCAAGTTATCAAAAAGCCGCGCCACCGTCATTGTCACGCCAGGGACAACCCAGTTCAAAGCGTGCACGTGAGAGGCGTATTCACTATACGATACACGTGCAGCAGTTGACTATTTACTGCTTATCTCTCTTTTCCAATATTACTATGTTGGGTTTGCCATTTTCTCTGAAGCTCGCAAGATAACGTAATTTTTTGTTCTTTTTCGCGCAGCAAATCTTGCGTGAGTCACGGCTGATAGTGCTTACGACCGGTTTCAATCGCTGACGCCGCTCACATTGCCTGCGACTAAGAGTTAGCCATGCATGGTTATAACGGGCTATATTTGCTTAACTGGCGTCAAATGCCATACTAATGACAAATGACAAAGGAACAGTTCTCATGGCACGATGAAGATCAAATGATGCGTGAAGGGCCATTTGTGGATTACCCGCACTTGATGCCAGCTTTTTACCTGGGCATGGCAAGCCATAGGGTATTTCAAAGAAAGGTTGCACTAAGTAGCCACGTAACGGGCCGGAGTATGATTAACTATTGCGTTTATAGTTGCGGCAACGGACACCAAAGGTAACGAACAAGTCACCTAAGCACAACAGCTTAGGAAACGTGAGCCTAGATCTTAAAATTTACCTACAGATTTCAAATCCGCGGATTTTGATGATAACACTCAGGTTCGGCAACGGAATAAAAGAAAAGTAATAATCATACTAAAGAAGTACAGAACGTTGTCAGAGATGGCGCTGTTTAGTTTAGTTAGGGATGTTTAGAGCACTCTTCAAGGCAGTAGTCTCCGTGTGCAAACACATGATGACAGGATTGAACCAGAAAGTTTTGCAGTGGAGATGAAGCCTAGTGCCTACAAGAAATTAATTGTGAAATTTGGTGTGATCGGTTGCTAGCGAGCAGTACCTTCAGTTTTCCTCTTCGGGTTACGGGGAAACTTGCAAAACATGATATGCCCTCGCGCACTTCTCTGACATCATCGACAGGTATGTTGGAGTAAATTTTAGAGCAATTTTTTTGCAATAACTATGGTTAATTCAGCGCGACACGAACACACGCGAGAAAGAGGACACCAAGGGCGCTTACTCCAACTGTTTAATCAAGTGAAACTAAATCACAATTATAGCCTTCTCGGCTAATGCGCACTTATACAAGGTATCAAAGAGAAGGCATAAATATTATCAAAGCAGGCGTGATTCAAGCTGGTAAACCTGGGACCAGCAAACGAAAACCAAAACCACTGAATAAATGCAATGGTCACCGAGCATGGGATGAAATTTCCCTTTCTATGCTGATTATGGCTTGAACATTTGTTTCATATAGTCATGAGGTGAAGTTTCAGTACTGTGTGAGGAATGACGCTCCTAATTTTATCAGCGTTTCACACAAAGTGCTACTAGAGCAGGTTCAAAAGAGGCCGCGGCTCCGACTTTTTTCATTTCATCAACCGTATAACATATGCACACTATAGCGTGTTAGGTTTAAGGGGACGTGCCGCCCAGAAGCTTGATCACAAATTCAGACAAAAGCGAAATGAAACATAATTCAGAGCCAATTATATTTAGGAGAAACTCTGCAAAATTTTCTTGTCATCATGTTCGCAACTTCCTGCAAATTGTTTTGTCATGTTCCCTGTTTTGCAAGCAGCAACTGTCTTTTCAGTCTGTTCTTTCTACGAAAAAAAGTTCCTCATGCCATATGCTTTCGCACATTATTCAGAAAACGCCTTTTGAAGTCTTTATTTACCTTACTTGCGTTCCTCGCGCATAGCGCGATTGATTCTCTGGTACATCGAAGTGGCAGTAATAAAGAAAATTAATATAAAATTATACAACCAATTCCCGGCAACTAAGCTTTATACTTTTAAAACCACTCGAAAAATGTGAATACCCAAGAGCACTAACTAAAGGCATTCGGTTTTCACTGGACAAACGACATCATAAAGCAAACTTGGCACATCGCATATAGATACATGATAAAACGCATAAAATATGGACGAAAAGAAGATAGCAAAACATTAGGGCGCATTATTCAGGCAAATGTCGTCTTTAACTTGCACTCTAAAGCATCGGAAAACACGGAGCACTTGCGTTAAACACAGTTCCATGGCTTCCTTGGTAAAAGGAGCTTTGCCATCGTTTTTTTTTTTTCTCATTTATTGCATATTCAAAGCTCATCCCGCTTAAGCTTCGCTTAAACACTTTCTACATTTTCATTTTACCCATTCCCCCTGTTTGTTTGTTTCTTTGTTGTCGTTGTTGAATTATGCACTGCCTAGGAACGAAGAACAACTAAAAGTTAGGGTGATCGAATATTCCGAGCTTAATTCGATAAAACGTTTGGCAATGCTCAGCGGGAGCCAAATTTTCAGCTCGAACGCACTTCTTTATTGGAACCAGAAGATAAGGGAAGCAGGCTCGCCAAGGCATTATATGAGGTTGGCATGAAGGCTTTAAGAATATTTGATTCCTTTAGTTCTTCCATTTGTTTAACACCACCTTTTTAAGAGACTCCTTAATCAAGTGTTATCGCCTTTTGCAAGCGGGGATAAGAGTGTTTACAGTCCAATGGTGTGAACGTGAACGCCACGTTTTTGTTTTATTATTAACTTCTAGGAAGCAACTGAAACCTGCTTTGGTAAATTTGAATTGCAGTACCATTTTGATCACATTATCAGAAATAAAGCCCCAGTGACACTTTTCATCCCCATTGAAGTATTTTGTTTTACAGTGACTGAAAACCTTTCGATGCTATATTACAGTACGGTTTTCCATGCAGAGACAAGTTCAACCAGTCAGATTTAGCTCTATGATGACCCTCCGCCTGGTACACTAGACAGAATAAAAAAAGAGGGCGTCAATTAAGGTCCGCCTTTCAGGATGTGACGTGATAACGTTAACGGCTGCCATTCGTGCCTGCCCTTGCTCGCGTACATCAATTTTGGCACTGGCTTAATCACTATTGTCTTAATTTTAGTCTCTACAATGTAACAAATACTCTTCAGGATAGAGTCGTAAGCTACCACCACCTGACAAAACTGCAAAGCCCCGCTTAACAAAGTCGTACGGACCTGACGGTGGGGCCTAGGCACAACATGTCTCACTTATAATGCGAAGATACTAGAAGATTCAATTCCCCCTCACCCTGTCACCTGATTTGAGAAGATTCAATTCCCCCTCACCCTGTCACCTGTGTTACCTGGCGGTAACACAGGACGTTTCAGATCAGCCGCTATGGTTGAGGGTGGCGCTGGTGGACACTCTGAAGGTTCGTATACAGTTAACATTAATACCCAAGAAAGTAGCAGGGGGAACAGCGGCCGATGTAGCTCAGTTGGAAGAGCACGGGACGCAATATTCGGAAGTCGTGGGTTCGGTTCCCAGCATCGGCATGTTGTTTTTTCTTCTACTTTGTGCTTAATCATCTTTCCCCTAAACAGATTGCAGTGCTAATTTATGTGATTATCGAAATAAAAATTATAAAATAAAGACAAAGTACAATCCCCAATACTTTCCTTGGCCTCGCCGACTATTGGCTTCTTTCCTTCATGTATATATATATATATATATATATATATATATATATATATATATATATATATATATATATATATATATATGAAGGAAAGAAGCCAACAGTCGGCGAGGTCGAGGAAAGCATATATATATATATATATATATATATATATATATATATATATATATATATATATATATATATATATATATATATATATATTCTGCTCTATGCTTGGATCGAGAAATGCTCTTAAAAGTGGTTAGTGCTAGTAGAATTGCGCTAGTTCATACCACAATTCATGCGCCCCGGAAGGGCCAAAAACAATGATAGAAAAAACTGGAAAATGAAAGACAAACGTACAGCTCTGCTTAGCCGAAATATTAAGTTCTCGCACTTCTCGCTTCTGAAGAAAATTTCTTTGCGGAAGGAGGCATAAAAGCGTCTTTGAAGAAACCAAATGCCCGCATTACAAAATAAAAAAAACAGAAAATGAATAACGTAATGCCGCCGACGGAAGCACACGATTATTTTAGCGACGATTAATCAGGCCGAGCACCATTAGTGCTCTTTACGCTAGCTGAGACTATCGCATAGCTAGGCGCGTTCCCCGGCGCACAGCGGAAATAAAAATCGTAAACGACGCCAAGAAGAACGATGATTATGCATTCCTTGCAACCTGGGCTGGATGTAGTAGGACCGGCTTAAAAATTTTTTTGTTGTTGCTATAACCGTAGTATGTGCTTGAGAAAGGTTTGCGAGTTATTCTTGGTGCATACATAAAAACGGTCATAAAAGAGAGAAACAAACAATTTGTTTTTGCTTTGAGCACTATGGCTACTGCGAAGGAAAACCTACCGCAACAATTTTAGCTTTTCTAGCTGCTTTTTCTTAGTTCAATGCAGTCTTGCCACTACGGTACCAAGCTTTATCACAGTTCTAGCACTCTGAAATGATTTTATTGTTTTATGCAGTACAATATTCAGCAAGGTAATTTTTCGTTGAATTTATTTATTACATTGCCAGAATTAGAAAAAGTTTATGAAACAAATGGTATGGATTTTAGTAATATAGCGCGCAGTTGCAGGCACTCGACGCTGATAATCTCAGCAGAGAGCAGGAGGAATATCATTGTCATATCTTAAAGTCTTGAGAGCTTTACTGGCGTTTCAATTGCCGGTATATCACTTTGCAAAGCCTACCGGGCGGTCTGAAAAGGTTCAGCAACACTTTATCTAATAATTATTCATGCCTGCTCTTGTAGTGCTACAGGGGTGGTTGGAATTTGTAATTTCATGTCTGCGACTTTTGACTCGTTCATGCTTTCAAAGCGGAATCATTTTTAATGCAAAGTATGCAGTAAAAAAAACTCCACTTTGCTTTAAAATCGAATTAGAGTTCATGACGTACTACAACATGTACGCACATTTTACTACGACACAGACGCCACTACGCATTCTCTAGGCCCCGCCTAACACGCAAGGCCTTCGTGACCTACGTGTAGCATGCGCCTCTTGCAGGCAGAATTTTACCGCTTTAACTTAAACAACTATTCGTTCTGAATTACTTTCATTGGGGAAAGTTTCAAACAAACATCGACTTCATTTTGACCTCCTCTCGTATTTTGAATTCATTATCCGGTTTTCGAAATATTCCCCGCGAAGGCTGCTAGCAACTCCGCCGAGTTTTCGTCGTAACGAGCTCCCTAAAATCGACAGATGCAATACGGAGATCAAATCGTATAGCAAAAACTTTCTTTATCTGTACAGTGACTATAGTACAATGCCTGATGCGAACAAAAATGAGATATTTCTTGCTGCAGTCAATAAATGCTGGCGTTCTCAGCAAAGAATCCATAGTACCTCTTAACATATATAAATGGATTGGGGAATCTTTCACCGGTCATTTTCAACCTTTTTCGGCCTCCCAGACGGACACGACGTTCCGCTAAAATATCTTGGTGCAGATGTAAATTCATTTCCTTCGTCGTCACCGACGGTGTTGTGTTTGTTATTCAAATAATAAACATATATATTCGACAAGTACTAAATCTTATGGAACTAGCAGCCACTCGGCCTTCTTACTTAGTGTGGCCCTTTCAAAAAACAAAATAGGTGGCGTTTAAGTTTCCTTCGGTTTGAATGCAATAGCATCGCCGTGTTACTTTAGCGAGTAATGTAAATTCAATTCAATTTATTCCACACCGTGAAGATGTTAGGTGCGCCGACAAAAAGCCAGAAAAAGGCTTGACAGAGGTCGACGCACCCTACAAAGAGTTGGCAGCAGTATGCACAAACAAGCATTAGTTACATAATAAGTAAACTCTGTACAATACAATAATAGCAGCTAGGTGTATACGAATAGTGTATAAAACAGAACGTGAAACACATTACCAATAATACATACAAAAAAAAAAACAAGTAGAAATCACAGTGATGCAACATTGTTGATAGTGTTTTGTATACATTAGTTTACTTGTACATTGTTTAGCAAATAAGGAAGAGTATAGCGCAACATTTGGCGACCATAATTGGTTCTAGTTTTTGGCACAGTCTATGTGAAACGAGCGCGAGTAGAATAATTTTGGTCTTTTGCTTTTAAGAGAGACAGCTGCGTCATGAATGAGCTTTGTTTTAAAATATTAGTCTTGTACCTCCTAAAAAGTATGGTGTCATACAGCTGGTGAATGGAGATGATGCCAAGTGCCCCAAAAATCGGTTTAGTGTGATCAAATCGCGAAGAATTGGTAATACTACGAACAATTTTCTTCTGAATGAGATGCATCCGTTTAATACTGGTAAATGACGTGGTACCCCACACCAAAAAACAATAATTAAGAACAGAAGAAAATAGTGCATTGTACAACATCTGTTTAATACGCTGCGGCAATAAAAATCGCATTCTGGATACAACACCAGCAACCTTCGACAATTTGTCCCCAACCATTTCGACGTGCTCATCCCATGACATGTTTTCATGAAAAATCACACCTAAGCTCTTGACCGAATGGACTATTTGAATCAGCGATGAACCACTGTTTAAGTGGAGTGTGAGACATGGCGGACAAGAAATCAGTTTATTTCGAGGCCTAAAGAGTACAGCCTTGGTTTTCTCGGTGTTTATAATTAGCGAATTGCATTCAGACCATTCATAAAGAAGGTGCAGACAAGCTATGGCTTGCTGTTCAAGGTCTTGTATGTTTGCGGCTTTAAAGAATGGAGTTGTGTCATCAGCATAAATTACAAAGCTTGGAATCTTACTTATGCATACGATGTCATTGACATAAAGGAGGAAAAGCAACGGTCCTAAAACGCTACCCTGCGGAACGCCAGAAGAGAGGCGTTTGAAATTTGATAATTCATTGTTTATGTTCACTTGCTGCGCACGGGAACTAAGGTAGGAGGTAATCATTTCAAGAAATTTCCCGCGAAAACCATAATGTTCAAGTTTGGCTAACATTGTTTTGTGATTGATTCTATCAAAAGGTTTTGAAAAGTCAACAAAAATGCCGAGTGTAAGAAGTTGCTGTTCAAATGACTCTAAAATTAGTTCTTTTTGGGTTAGAAGTGCGGTCTCTGTCGAAAAGTTTTTCCTAAAGCCATGTTGAAAAGGTGTTAGTATGTTATATTTATCACAAAAAGTGGACATTCGCCTATACAGAAGTTTTTCAAAACACTTCGAAAATATGGGCAGAATGGATATTGGACGATAATTTGACAGTTGATTTTGGTCTCCACCTTTGAAGAGAACGGTTACCTTGGCAATCTTCATTCCTTCGGGAAAGACTGCATGTTCGAGGCAGCAATTAAAGATGCATTCCAATACTGGGCTAATTATATCGACTACATATTTTACCGGCAGAATTTTAAGGTCATCTATGTCCCGTGATCTGCTGTTGCGCAGAGCCAACAGGCAGTTCTTAATTTCAGTGGCATCTGTTGGCATCAAGTATGCTGTGGAAGGAACCCGCGAGTCAAGGCACTTCACATTCTGCGGGCAAGGATTATCATCTACCAGGGACACGAAGTATTCATTAAATTTATCTGCTAGTTTTTTTCCGCTCAGTCGTTCCTTGTCTACTAAGATATCCAGCATGCCGTCAGCTTGTCGACCACGGTTTAAAACTTCATTTATAGTTTTCCATACAAGGTCACTCCTTTCTAGTACAGCTGGATTAACTAATTTTTCCATATATTCTTGTTTTTCTTGACGAAGAAAGGACGTTACTCGGTTTCGATACGTCTTAAAGCTCGCTAGATCATCCAGATTTCTGCTCTTGATGAAACGATTATAAAGATCTGTTTTTCGTTTTATCATCCGAAGACATCAGTTGTTATCCAGGGCTTACGTGCTTTGGAAGGTTTTTGAAAGTGACAAGTGGAAAGCTGCGTTCATAAATAGACCTAAATGTAGTAATAAATGTATTATAAGCATTTACTGGGTCATCTTCGCTGAGCACAACACTCCAATTCACGGCCGCGAGTGTTTCCCTAAAGGAGTATAATGTGTCATCGTTCATACGCCGATATTGTACAGCAGGAACAGTGCACTGTTTGTGAGGGGATAAGCGGTCTACAAACATGAATATGGGCAGGTGATCACTTATCTGGGCATTAATGACTCCTGAGTGAACACAGTCAACTGGAGAATTACTAATGAAGACATCAATTGCCGTCGCTGTCTGAAGCCGTGTTGGTTTATTTATGGCATTGGTAAATTCATTGCTCTGCAATATGTAGTCAACCTCACGTTTACTTGCACAAGAAGATAAAAAATCGATGTTAAGGTCCCCACCTAGAACTAGGTTGAGCTTGTTTACTGTTATCCATTGCAGGTAGTCATCAAGGAAGACAGCGAAATTCGAGACGTTTCCTTTGGGAGGCCGGTAAATAACAGAGAAAACGTTTCTGCCACTTTTTAGCGAAAGCACTTCGTAATCTTCGTGTGTTACAGTAAAGTCATCCAGAATGCTGCATTTGAAAGATTTTGCCAACGCTATCATAACACCGCCTCCTCGTTTATCTGTGCGGTTCTGCAGGTATGTGTTGTGATCAGACAGGCGCATAGCTTCGCTACTATTTTGATACCAAGTCTCTGTTATCATTATAACGTCAAAACTGAAATTCAGTGTGCAGAAAAACGCTTCCAACTCATCACCTTTGCTTCGCAGGGATTGCGCGTTAAGGTGAAAGAAAGAGACAGCTTTCTTTTTCTGAGCAGATTCGGCACATAGGTCGGAAGGCAGCAAGAATTTGCACATCTTTTCGACAGCGGCTTGTGGTTATGTATTAGAAGCCCTTAAGCTATCTTATCCAGGTAGTGCTTACCAGGTAGTGCTAATAGTGCTACCCCTTAAAAAAATGCAGGGGCTGGAAATCTGGGTCATTAACAGGAAATAACTAGGTGAATCAGATTACGTTGGAAAACTTTCGCCATGTTATATCATTTTATGAATGGTAGGTTCCCAGTACCCTGAAGAGGAATGAATAGACGAGATGTCGAGATGTATGTTACCGACACTCACGTACAGCGAAGAAACTTGAAGGCCAGCTAAAAGAGCTCAACATATATTGAGGGCCATGCAGAAAGCTGTCGAAAGAAAAGTGGAAGGTGTGACGTTGAGGGACAGGAAGCACACTTGGTGGGCCAGGGAACAAATGCGAATTAACGACATTGTAGCGACATGATGGAGAAGAAATGGGCATGAGCAGGTCTTGTATTAAGAATGCAAGACAACCGATGGGCCATAATGATGACGAAGTAAATTTCTAGGGAAGGCAAGCGTAGAACGGAGAGGCAGACAGATAGGTGGGCGGATGAGGCTAGGAAGTTCGCTTGTGTCAAAGGGTTGTAGCTGGCATAGGACCGAGTTAATTGGAAGAATGTGGGAAAGACCTTCGCCCTGCAGTGGGTATAGTCGGGAACGAATGACATAAAGAACTTGTAGGGCTAAGTAATAAATATCTTCTAAGCAGTTGTGCTACTTAGTAGCGCTAAGTAATAAGGCTAGTTAGTCGTGCGAAGTGGTAATTGTAAGCAGTACTGACTCATATTAGGGATAACTACAGGTCCTGATTTCAACTAAGTGTTACTGTAACGTAATTTCTGTGGTCGCTGAACAGTCTAACGCGTTAAACAGTCGCAGAAGGCATTACCCTATCGCACAGCACAATGCTTCTGAGTAGAGTGAAATAGCGCGAATGGCTCGCAACCCCAAAGGGAGTGGTTAGAGTCATCCCTTCCTCACGAATAGTTATATTTTTTTTCTTTTCGGGAAGAGTGCGTCCTTTCTTCGAAGGCATTTTGAAACGGTCGTTCAACTGCATCTTGATCTAGGATGTAATCGCAGCGCTCAATATCAATGAACTTCGTTGATATCCAAAGGATTTCGGTAAACGCGCACAAAGACTGTCGAATTAAAAACACTCCGTTTTCTTCGGCACTATTTCCCCTTTTTTACAAGGTGCAAAAATACTCGCTTATAAATCCTTCATAAGATTCCAATTAGAATTTAGTGTACTATATGCAGTCATATGCTGTCGCTGTCTACATCAAGCTTTTGGAATCAATTCATCGAAAGCCGTCCAAACACGTCCCGCTATATTAAGTCCTTCATCCACCGTCAGCATCAAATACTTAAAATTACATTCTAGCCGATCTGTCTATACACACAATATATATATATATATATATAGCGCTCAATATCAATGAACTTCGTTGATATCCAAAGGATTTCGGTAAACGCGCACAAAGACTGTCGAATTAAAAATACTCCGTTTTCTTCGGCACTATTTCCCCTTTTTTACAAGGTGCAAAAATACTATATATATATATATATATATATATATATATATATATATATATATATATATATATATATATATATATATATATAGGGAGGGGGTTGAAGCTCGAATGGGTCCGGTAGGTCATAAACTTGAAGTAGGTGACACACGGTGGAAAAAACAACACTTTAATCCAACGTTTCGGCCGGGGTCCGGCCTTTGTCAGGGAATGTAGAAAGAAGCTGCCGATTCCCATTTCTTATATACATGCACAATCGAAGAACACGTGACCAGCCACTGTCAACAAATAAACACCAAAATATCAAAAACAAGATTTCACACGCGTGATGTAATGGCGGTGCAAGGTATATAGACCGAATGACACGTGTTGCGCTTAGGTCATGCATCTTAATATGTTGCACAAAGAAAAGAAGATATATCACTAAAAAGATTGTTGTCACTATCAGCGCACAAAACAAAATATCGCGAGGTTAAAATGGGTGGAGTACATGTCACATTTAATCCTGCAATATTCAGGAGGGGGAGGGGGGGGATTGATCTACTGAAATATCATTCTCATTGGTAGGCGACAGTAGCAGATAACACGTCAGTAGAATTTAACAGTGAAATATAACTGTGATTTAGCGCGGTACACACACACAAAAAAAGTGTAAACAGACACTCAAATCGAGGCATGGTGACAAAACTCGATTTTCTGCTCAATGCTATGGGGGCAAAAAGAAGCAGTTAAAGTTAACTCTTCGTAACAGTGTTGATAACAAAAGGAATCGTGGGCAAGATTATTGGATAAGTTGTAATGATCAGTGCATGTTACGGCGGGAAGCAATATGATCGTGAGAAACTGGCAAACATGAAAACGATCAGTGCAAGTAAAGCATGACATCCTGTGAGGGGCTTTGGGCTGTGACCGTAAAAGCGCAAGCGAAGAGGCAAACAGTGCAAAATGGAGCCAATGTCGATTAAACATAATATCTTTTAAGAAGCTGCCAAAGGTGCTACCATTTAGTTAAAATGCTACGATGAGAGACAAGTTAGCTTGCCAATGTTTTCATTCAGACCACAAGAAACCGTGTTAAACTTATGTATTAAAAATGATTCGCGAACTTCGCGTTCATGGTGGGTTCTGAAACCTGATTCCAGTAAAGTTACTTGCATTTTTTCAAACGGGTGCTTGGTAATGTTTACATGCTTAGAGATAGGAAGGTTAGGCAATGTATTACAATGAGCTTTATGATTATTAAATCGGTATCTGAAGCGTGTTTCGGTTTGGCCAATGTACAGAATTTTGCAGATGGAACATTCAAGCATGTAAATCACGTTGTCCATATCACATGAGAAGTTGCCTCGCATCTTTACATTAAAGTTCGATGCAGTGCTGAAAGCTTTCACTGATGTAGTCATTTGTGCACAAACTTTGCAGCGTGACTTATTGCAAGGATGGCAGCCGATTGGTGCAGTGGGGCTAGTTTTAGACGAAGTTAAAATATCACTGAGGTTTTTGTTACGGCGATAGACAACACGGGGGGCTTGCTGATAAATTTATTTTAGACCATCACTTTGCATGAGAATACTATGATGTTTCTTTAATATGCCTGCAACGTTGGGGACCGAAGCTGAATGCGTTAGCACGAGATTGATTCGTGATTGGCCGGATGGTTCCTCTTCCGCTTTGAGGAGTGCTTTGCGATCAAGAAGGCTTGCTCGTTCCACTGCATCATTTATTAGGCGCTCTGGATATTTGCGTTCCATTAGGGTGTTACGAAGGTTGGCACAGTAAAATTCAAAGTCGCGATCTTCTGAACATATCCGTTTAAAGCGGACGGCTTGTCCATATGGGATGCTAGTCTTCCAGTATTTAAGATGGCTGCTGTCGAAGTGCAGGTACTGAGGTCTGCCACTGGGTTTCCGGTATAGATCAGTGATTAGTTTGCCATTCTTTATTGACACTGTCACGTCTAGAAAAGCAATAGTGGTTCGAGAATAAGAATGAGAAAAGTTTATGGCCTCATGCACATTATTAAAACTAGAGATGAATGATAGAAGTTCTGCCTCACCATGTCCAAATAAAAAAAAAATGTCGTCTATGAATCTCATGTAGTAAAAAGGCTTTAGCGGGTAGTCTTCGAGAAACCGGTCTTCTAATAAGCCCATGAATATGTTGGCGTAGTTGGGACCAATACGTGTACCCATCGATGTTCCGTTAATCTTGACATAATGTCTGCCATCAAATTCAAAGTTGTTAAGTTCAAGTATCAATTTAAGAAGGATAGCCAATGTAGAACCGTCAATGTTACTGCACAAGTTTCGATCTTCAAAAGCCTTTACAACTGACCGGATACCATCGGAGTGGGGAATATTGGTATAAAGTGACGCAACATCCAGAGTTACGAGCAAGACGCCTTGAGGGATGGTGATATCAGCTATATCTGATATAGGACTATTCCAGTCATATATTCCAGTCCTATATCTATATAGAACTGGAATATGGCTGGAATCTTATTGATTAGAGTGTCAATATAGCGTGACAGGTTTTCCGTTACGGTTCCTATACCGGAAATGATGGGTCGTCCAGGGTTGTTAGGTTTATGAATTTTGGGCAATAGATAAAATCGGCCTGGTACAGGGCTGAGGGGAATTATTGACTTTGCAGTGCTTTCGTCAATTGTTTCACTCAAGCTAAGACTGGATAAGGTTTCTTCCAAGACAGTTTTAAACTCCTCAGTCGGATCGCTTTCTAGCAGGCGGTAAAAGGAACCATCCGCCAGTTGCCTTTCGGCTTCCGCGATGCAGTCACTTCTGTTCATGACTACGATGGCACCACCTTTGTCAGCGGGCTTTATGACAATATCAGTTTGTGACGCGAGTCGTTTTATTGATGCGGTTCCTTTTCCAGAAAGGTTACGACAAAATTTCTTTTGGGTATTGTGAGCTTTCCGGTTTGGACGAGTCTTCAGCTGGAGTGAAGATTGCTGGAAAACGTATCAACAACCTTAGATATGCGGATGACACCACTTTAATGGCAGAAAGTGAAGTGAAGTCCTGGAGCATCAATGGACAAGAAGTGGAAGCTGTGACAGATTTTCTGTTCTTGGGCGCCAAGATTACCTCGGAAGGAGACTGCAGTCGTGAAATTAGGAGACGCCTGCTTTTGGGAAAGAGAGCAATGGTTAGCCTTGACCGCCTAGTAAAGAGCAGAGACATTAGTCTGCCAACCAAGATCCGTATAACTCGTGCTATGGTCTTTCCAGTTGTGATGTATGGATGCGAGAGTTGGACTGTGAAAAAGGCTGACCGCCGAAGAATTGACGCGTTTGAATTGTGGTGCTGGCGAAGACTCTTGAGAGTTCCTTGGACTGCCAGAAGATCAAATCAGTCGATATTGTCGACCATAAACCCTGACTGCTCATTGGAGGGTCAAATTTTAAAGTTAAAGGTCAGCTACTTTGGTCATCTGATGAGAAGAGAGGAGTCGCTGGAGAAAGATTTGATGTTGGGAAAAGTTGAGGGTCGCCGGAGAAGGGGTAGGCAGCGAACGCGATGGTTAGACGGCATCCTCGAGGCATTGCAGTTGAAGCTATGTGATGTTAAGAAGATAGTGAGAGACCGGAAAGCGTGGCGTGACATGGTCCATAGGGTCACGAAGAGTCGGACACGACTGAACGCCTGAACTGAACTGAAGCTTTCAGCACATCATTTTGGACTGCCTTAATATAAATGTCGAGGCAGTTTTCTCTTTGAGTCGGGGGAGTCCAGTGATTTTGAGAGGGCAACTTACCATTTTGTACGGAATCTTGTGGCCAGCCATGGAAGTACTCCTTAAGTCTCATATTGCGGGCAAAATTTTTCAAGTCTTTTAACAACTGAAACTCATTGAACCCACCTGATGCAGGGCAAAAATTTAGGCCGTGTGCCAGGGCACTCTCGTGCCTATATATATATATATATATATATATATATATATATATATATATATATATATATATATATATATATATATATGAAGGAAAAAAGCCAACAGTCGGCGAGGCCAAGGAAAGCGTTGGGGATGGTACTTTATGTCTTTTTTTTTTAATGTTTACTTGGATAATCACAGAAATTAGTAATGTAATCTGTTAAGGGGAAAGATAATTAGATACAAAGTAGAAGAAAAAACAACGTGCCGATGGTGGGATCCGAACTCACGACCTCCGAATAACGAGTCCGGTGCTCTTCCAACTGAGCTACATCGGCCGCTGTCCCCCCTGCTACTTTCTTGGGTATTTATGTTGTCTGTATACGTACCTTGAGAGTGTTCACCAGCGCCACCCTCAGCCATAGCGGCGGACGTGGGACTTCCTTTGTTACCGCCAGCGTGACGTAGAACGTGATCAAGAGCGAGGGCGAACACTGGGCTGGTGAACACTCTCAAGGTTCGTATACAGACAACATAAATACCCAAGAAAGTAGCAGGGGGGACAGCGGCCGATGTAGCTCAGTTGGAAGAGCACCGGACGCGTGCTCTTCCAACTATATATATATATATATATATATATATATATATATATATATATATATATATATATGCGGAGAAAGTGTAGCCAAGAATTACCGATGCCAAGCTGCACAGCTTGATGGCTGCTCCCTAAGGTGCTAATCGCCAGAAATTGCCATATAAGCTGGCCTTTATTTTGATATAAATTCAATAATGCGATTCAATCAATCACTTAGTTTTATTTTCACCGAAATAAAATCTGCATGGCGAAAAAAGGGGGTAGGAAAAAAAGCTGCACAAAAACAGCTTGACAAACCTCCAACCACCCTGACAACAATGACAGAATTGTAACATTTCAGATTTTTGTTCCGGTTACTAGAAACTGTACCAATTAAGAAAAAAAAATAGCAAATCGCTGTGAAAAAAAGAAAGTAAAAAGAAGCCTCTAGTTACACTAATGATCGTTAACATTAGTGCTTTATGTGAACTGCTTTATATCCTCTTTGGTTAGTGCCGCAATGTCTGTCTTGCTTTGCGAAATCATTGAGTGTGTGGAGGAGTGTGTATTCAACGCGTTGGCGACCATATCATGTGCGCGTGACGAGAACTTTCCATGGTAGTCTATGATTTATTTATGATTTATGATTTATTGTTATGATTTCAAGAAACTGACATCTCTAGTAGTTTGGGCCAGTCGAATAAGAAGCTTGTACAAAGGACACCAATTAATGCGTATGGACGTGACTCTGGCATGACTAGTATAAATAACGTATTCACCCCCCCCCCCCTCCTCTCTCCTCTTTCTATCGCTCTCTCAGCAGCAATCAACAACGTTCTTAGTCACGCCGTAGCAAAGGCCTAAACGAATGATGTGGTTGCTCAAAACGGTTTACTGGCAGAAAGCATAGTACAAAGCACGCGCCTCAGTTTCGAATCGTAGACTTTGAAAAGAATCATCGCAAGTCGTACAATCAGCGGTAGGTGCGAAAACCTGGCAGGAGCGAGAGATAATTACCAGGGTGCGTTGACAACGAGGACCAAAAAAGAGGAAGAATTATCGGTTGTGGGAGAGACTCTTCCCGTTAGCACATAGTTGCGTACCGCACCATTTTGTTTTACTTTGACGAACTCGCGCGTCGGGCTGCCGTCCGCTTCCAAGAGTGGCGACTACATTTAGGAAGGGAAGATTTACGGCTAATAACGGCGGGTAAACGAGACAATCTGCGATTCCGCGATATGACTTTAAAAGGTAATAGAGGGGGGGAGCAGTGTTGCGGGAAGGGGAAGCTAATACAGGAGGAGGGAAGAATGGGAGCAGGATGAATAAAAATTTGGAGAGAGCCGCACGTCCACGAAGCGCAGGCAGCTGGCGAGGCGATAAATCGCCGAAATGGTAGTATTGTGCGTCGACTTTCAAGGGTAGACGGAGCAGTACGTGGACGATCAGCGGGCTGCGTTCACCCCACCGGAACGGTAAGCACTATGGACTTGTTATCAGTACTCTCTGCAGTCTCGATTCTCGCTCGCTGTGCGCAAAGTGTACGCAACCTCCTCCCCGCCCATCTCTTTCACAGGCGCGCGATCGAACGTAGGCACAGAGCCGGGAAGAGCACTCTAGCGCCGATCCCGCGCCAATTCCGCGCAGTCGTTACCTCGAATAGCCGCAACGTGATCGAGCATCGCACCATTCTGTAAGTGTTGAAGACGTAAGAAAAATTTAAACAGAAAAAAATTGGGGCTGCAATAAGATACTTTTATGGGATTGGCTTTCAGTCGAAATGGCTTCGAGAAAGTATTTTTCCTGTCGTTTTAATTTTTGCCATCACACGTTTCAACGACGCTTTAAATTCCTCTTTCCTGCACGGTTCCCCGCGGCGATTGGGCTCGAAGCGTGCCCAAAGATAACAGCCCACCGAACAATTCATCCCAGAGGAAATAACGGCTACATTACGTTTTGCGCCGGTTTTTCGTTTTTCGCATCGATGCAAGAAAAATTCTCTTTTCAACACGGTGCGTGCCGTATTGCGACAGGGCACAAATAATCTGTTATTTTATAAGCGTTTTGTGTATTGCAAATATTTGCGTATTTCGTCGCGGCAGGCTTTATTTTCTCGTGTCTTCTCTCCGAATAGCCCTGCTGCTTCACACAAGAATCGTGGTGTAGAAGTAAATGTTAGGCGAAAGAGATGGAATTGGACAGGCATATTGCCCAGGGCTCTAAATCTTAAGGGCACTTTCAAAAAGGTGCACTGCATTTAAAGCAGGACATTTCCGCTGACAATCAGCGGTAGGTAAAAAACTATTACGTTGCATATTTCTTGATGCTGCTATCTTGTTTTCGTTTTTTTTTACGGAATTTGTTTGGGCAAAGGCAGGTGACGTTAGTTTCTTCTGATCTACACACACAAATATTCGCATTATCTGTTTACTATATTATTTTTCTGTTGACCTCTATAGCAGCCTCTTTATGACTTTGACGTGATGTGATGTGACGTGATATGGCGTTGATGTGACTATACTGACTTCACCCATCCCTCTCTTACCCATCACTTTTATATCCCCTGACCTCCTTCCCCAAGTGCAGGGTAACAAACCGGTTCCTCTTTCCGGTTAACCTCCCTGCCTTTCCTCTTCCTCCTTTTCTCCTCCTCCTCCTCCTCCTTCTGAAAAAGCCTAAGACTGACTGATTTCGAAAGTTTACGTGTTGTTATTAAGGCCAAAGCCTTAGTTGGCTATTTCATAAAACGCGGCAGCAAAACGTGGAAGCAAAACATGGCAGCAAAATATTGAAGCAAAATGTAACGTGTGATATGACGCCACATTAAGATGATACTGGCAGTCATGAATGTGCGTTTAATGACAAGTGGTATCTAAGACCATGTCATGCCTATTCATGTCATGTGAGTCATTACAGTTTAGTCATGAGTCTTACTCGTTTGTCATGAGTCAGTCAGACCGAGATCCAATGTGCATGAGTGCGGAGTCGATAACTTACGCGTCAAAGTCATGGCCATGACTGGTGTTTAGTCATGACTCTCGAAAGTGCTTAGTCATGACACTCCTGAAACTGCTAAAGGGCAGCCAACGCACATACTTCGGCATTTCTGCAATGCAGATGTCTGCAGTACTGTCAGTTTTTTTCATGCTTAGAGAGGCCAGTAACAAAGAAACAGGTCGATGAAGGGATGCAGATTTCGTGGCACTATGTTGCAAGAATAGTCGAAATTTCTGTCCCACTCTTCTTTCTAAATATTCAAGCCATATATTGTAGTTGCAGGAAATTGGAAGCATATGAGAGGTAGTTTTCTATGGCTTTAGGAACGCAGGTGTCTATAGCGATTATTTGCTTTATACACTGGCAGTTCACACAAAGGTGTATACATTCTTGTCAGTTAGGCCTATACTTCCTCCAGTCAAATATTTCACCTTCCTTTCTTTTCCGCTTTCTCTTTTTCTTACTTCAAATTGGGGTCGAATCCCGGGCGCGGTAGCCGCTCTTCGATGGAGGCGAGAAGCAAGGCGCCCGTATGCTGTGCTATGTCAGTGCACGTCAAAAAACCCCAGGCGATTGAAATTTCCGGAGCCCTCCACTACGGCATCTCTAATAGCCCAAGTCGAATTCAGGAAAATAAAGCCCATAAACTAAACCAAACTTCAAAGCGAGTGAGCAAACAAAATGAAGCGAAATTGTTGGGCTCACTGTGATATACACAAGGGAGCTAAGAGCCATTGCTACCTAGGAGGCATAACAGAATATTTTTCACCAAAGCGAAATAATTTTTATCAATGTAGACGTTGATTACAAAGTAGAAGCAAAAGCGCTCACTTGCGGTTAGTGTAACATGAGCCCCCATCTCCGACTTTCACGTCCGGTGCTCGACCATGAACTACGCCGACAGCTGTTTTATCTTCTACTTACGTGTTGATGTAAAATATAGACTATTCGCCAGTGCGACGCTCGTCAATAACGGTGGGCATGAAATGCCTTGTGTTACCGCGGCGGATGTGCGGAACATGACATAAAGGGGAAGGTCAGTTCAGTTCAGTCGTTCAGTCGTGTCCGACTCTTCGTGACCCTATGGACCATGTCACGCCACTCTTTCCAGTCTCTCACTATCTTCCTAACATCACATAACTTCATCTGCAGTGCCTCGAGGATGCCATCTAACCATCGCGTTCGCTGCCTACCCCTTCTCCGGCGACCCTCAACCTTTCCCAGCATCAAATCTTTCTCCAGCGACTCCTCTCTTCTCATCACATGACCAAAGTAGCTGAGCTTTAACTTTAGAATTTGACCCTCCAATGAGCAGTAAGGGTTTATGGTCGACAATATCGACTGATTTGATCTTCTGGCAGTCCAAGGAACCCTCAAGAGTCTTCGCCAGCACCACAATTCAAACGCGACAATTCTTCGACGGTCAGCCTTTTTCAAAGTCCAACTCTCGCATCCATACATCACAACTGGAAAGACCATAGCACGAGCTATACGGATCTTGGTTGGCAGACTAATGTCTCTGCTCTTTACTAGGCAGTCAAGGCTAACCATTGCTCTCTTTCCCAGAAGCAGGCGTCTCCTAATTTCATGGCTGCAGTCTGCTTCCGAGGTAATCTTGGAGCCCAAGAAGAGAAAATCTGTCACCGCTTCTACTTCTTGTCCCTTTATGCTCCAGGACTTGATAGGGCAAGACGCCATGATCTTTGTCTTTTTAACGTTCAGTTTAAGCCTATACTTCTCACTCTCTTCTTGTACGCACATCAGAAGTCCCTTGAGTTCCACTTCACTTTCTGCCACTAAAGTGGTATCATCCGCATATCTAAGGTTGTTGATACGTTTTCCAGCAATCTTCACTCCAGCTGAAGACTCGTCCAGACCGGCCTTCCTCATGATGCACTCTGCATATAGGTTAAATAGGCAGGGCGACAGTATGCAGCCTTGCCTCACTCCTTTCTCAATCGGAAACCAATCAGTAAGACCATGCCCAGTTCTGACTGTGCCCTCTTGCCCTTCATACTGGTTCCTGAGGAGACAGATGAGGTGAATTGGAACTCCCATCTCTTGGAGAGCTTGCCACAATCTGCTGTGATCTACGAAGTCAAACGCTTTCGCATAATCAATAAAGCAGAAGTAGATGGGTTTCTGGAACTCTCTTGCTTTTTCCATGATCCAGCGAAGGTTGGCTATTTGGTCTCTAGCTCCTCTGCCCTTGCGACACACTGCTTGTACGTCCGGAAGCTCCCGATCCACATACTGCTGCAGCGTATACCTTGGAGGATTTTCAATATCGCCTTGCTAGCATGCGAAATAAGCGCGATCGTGCGGTAGTTGGAATAATCTTTAGCACTGCCTTTCTTTAGAATGGGGATGTAAACTGACCTCCTCCAATCCTGTGGCCACTGCAGGGTTGTCCAAATCTTCTGACATAATGTATGCAGAATGTTAGCAGCGTCATGGTTGATATTTTGAAGCAACTCAGCTGGAATGCCATCAATTCCGCTTGCTTTGTTCTCAGCAAGGCTGGCTAAGGCTCATTCAACTTCAGTCTTCAGGATGCCCGGCTCGAGATCAGTAATCACAACCGTCTTAAGTTGGGTTTGCACATTCGGGTCCTTCTTGTACAGTTCTTCTGTGTATTCCTGCCACCTCTTCTTTATTTTTAAGGCTTCAGTGAGGTCCTTGCCTTGTTTGTCCTTTATCACGCCCAGCTTAGCACAGAAGCTTCCTTTGATATTGTGACATATATGCCTGCATCGCCCTGGAAGTTGAAGATGAAAACGATCAGCAACAGTGACACAGAAGAAGAAGAACCTTCGCTGGATCATGGAAAAAGCAAGAGAGTTCCAGAAACCCATCTACTTCTGCTTTATTGATTATGCGAAAGCGTTTGACTTCGTAGATCACAGCAGATTGTGGCAAGCTCTCCAAGAGATGGGTGTTTCGTGGTGGAGTCGCTGCTAGCACACGAGCGGTGAAAAAGAAGCGCTTTGTGACGACCACTCAGGCTGCCCAGGCTGTGCTACTGTGCTGGTGTGCTGTTCTGCATTCTTCTCCTGACTGTTGGATTCTGTCTTGTCCGCAAGCCTGACCGTTCTCTCTGCCTGACCGTTCTCTCCGGTGAGGCCATTTCACGTCGGGGGATTGGCCAGTATTTGTTTTAAACCGAACTTAGAATTCATGTACAATTAGGCCTATAATGTCTCTAGCTTCCCCAGGTGGGGGTTCGGCATCCTGGTTTGCCAGTCTGCCAGCCCAAAGCTTGGACTTGGAATCTTTCGGACGAAATGGAATAAGTATAATACCGGTGGCATTTGTACCAATTGGGGATGGATTCCTGAAGTTGAAAAATCCAAAAATAATCCAGGAGCAGCTAAAGGTGTCACCCCCCACTACCTAGAAATATCTGAGGTGCGTCCGTTTGGCAGGAGAGGTATCCTATGTAAGTCCTCGAATATACAGTGTGTGTCGGACTTGCTTCGATGCACATCGTTTGCATCATTGCCTGTTAAACCTTTTATACCTGAACAGCTGGCATGTGCAAAAGGTATTATACGCGGCGTGGATTCGTCGGCTTCTCCACAAGAAATGATTGAGGAATTTAATGAGGCTGGCATTGGCATCGTATCACTATTCCGCTGCAGCAGGGATGCTGGTGGCTCTAGGGTGCCGACAGAATCAATGATAGCGACGTTTGCCGGGGCTAACTGTCCAACAGAGATTAAAGTATGGCCCATTGTGTACCGTGTAGATCCCCTGCAGCCTCGCCCTTTGCAGTGCAAAAACTGCTGGCGATTCGGACACAGCAGCAAGGCGTGCAAATCCGCATCACGCTGCAGACTGTGCGGAGACAACCATTCATCTGACATGTGCACTTCAGCTGTGGTAATTTGCGCACTATGTCACGCAGATCACCCTGCTGATGATGGTACATGCCCAAAACGTGCAGATGAACAAACTGTCCTTAACATCATTCAGCATAAAAGGTGTTCTAGAGCAGATGCCTATGCACAGCTAGACCATAAGAGGAATTCGTATGCAGCTTGTGCAAAAACAATACCTTCAGATGTGGAAACAGGCATAACAAAGTCGGTTGTCTCAGCTGTAGAGAAATCTCTTGAGGGTTTCTTCGAGCGTATGTTAAGCACGTTTACAGAAGCTGTGTCACAGGTCATAGCTACAAAGATTAGTTCGACCGAAATTGCAGCTTTGCAAGTTGGCAACCCTGATACAGCTGAATGCCATGCTCCTATGGTTGCTAGGGCTTCTGTTGAGGAAGATTCTACTCAGACGACGCCTGCTCCTTTTTTGTCAATGAAAGTACAGGGACAGGGTCCTGTGGATACCCACGTGTCCACCGTTTACCCATTGGATGTAGAGATGACATGTTCGTCCCAGAAGCGTCGCGCTTCTTCCTCTCCCTCAAAATCCGCCCATTCTAACACTAAAAGTAAAAAAGGTTCCCCTAATCCTCAGGATAACATTGATGTCTTAAAGGAGGCTGTTACAGCCTCCCGGATTCTACAGTAATCATGGAGAGGTTAAAAGTACTACAGTGGAATTGTCGTTCAATTGCATCTTCGTTTCACGATTTACAGAATCTTATCTCAAATTTCAACCCAGACATAGTTTTATTACAAGAAACTTGGCTTTTGCCAAATCGGCCATTTTCTCTAAAGTATTTTAGAACTTTTAGATCAGATCGCACTAGCGGCCGGGGTGGTGGCTTGCTAACATTAATTTCGTCAAAAACAATTCATCGGGCGAAGGTGTCACACAAAATTCTACGACAAGACTGCGAACTGCTTGCAGTTGATATCGCAATTACACAGTCTGCTCCTCTCACTATTGCAAATGTCTACTTCCCAACAGGCGTCCGTACAACAGATGATTTAAGTGATCTTTTGAGTTCAACCAACGGACTGATTATTGCCGGCGATTTTAATTCACACCATGTTATTTGGGGTTACCGTTCAGATATATGTGGGCAGCGACTTTGGAACTGGATGTCTGTAAATGATGTGCACTGCTGTAATAGTCCAGGCATAACCTTCATGCGAGCAGCTGCTAGGTCAGTAATTGATTTAACGTTAGCAGCAAATGGAGTAAGGGTCTCATCATGGTCTACGGTGGATTGTGGTACATCTAGTGACCACTTTCCAGTTACGTTTAATATAGAATCTACTCCCCTTAGAGTAACTACTTGTGAACAAAAATTTGTCAACCATAAACTCTTTAAAAAGTTTGTGAACTCCTCTTTTTCCTCAATAGCATCATCTCAGCATTCTGAACGTGCTCAACAAGCACTCTCTTCACTGCTAGATGCCACTGAGCGTTCAGTGGTCACTGTGAAATCGTCTGTCCCTAACAAAATGTCATGCCGATGGTGGAACGAAGAATGTGAGAAAGCATTCCGTCGTAGAAAAGCTGCGTGGAAGAGCCTTTCCCATAACCAGTGTCCCCAAAATTGGATAAATTATAAATTTTATGCGGCTTCATTTAAAAAAACTATTCGTATAGCAAAGGATGAGTATAATGCTAATATGAATATTTATCTCTCTAACCCAATTAATCGGAAGGCATTGTATAGGTTCATGGAACGCAACCAAAGTTCTTCTCCACCACATGTAACCGAGTCAGAGGTGTTATCACCCAATGAAGCAAAAGCGAAACTTGAACAAATTGCGAACGGTCTTGCTATTCGCTTTCAAGCGCAAACGGTGGCTCCCTTACTTCGACCTACACCACGTGCTGATTTCGTTGCAGTGGAGCCACCGGAATTGCATTGTATAGCGGCTACTCTGAAACCTGCAGCTCCTGGGTGTGACGGTATTACAGTGGCTATGCTGAAAGCTTTAGTGCAAGACCACAGCTCGGAGGTGTTGAATATTGTCAATTTTTCTCTGGAAAATGCTTGGTTACCTCAAGACTGGAAAGTTGCGAAAATTTTACTAAGCCTCAAAGATCCGAAAAAAGGCTTTGATTTGGATAATATTCGGCCAATTTCTCTAACTTCAAATCTAGTAAAACTTATTGAACGCATAGTTCACCGGCGCCTCACTAACCATGTGATGACCCTGAATGCATTTAATGATGCACAAATTGGTTTTCGTCAAGGGTGCTCCATTTGGACGGCTCATATAGATTTGGAAAGTAGAATTAGGTTAGCAATGAAGAATAAAGAAGTGTCGGCATTGGTCACTTTGGATATCGCCAAAGCATATGACAGTGTAGAACACTCTATTCTGTTGAATAAGATAAACGAAATTAGGTCACCTTCTTACATGTTTGCATGGTTAAAAGAATTCTTAAGCAATAGAAAATTTTTCTGCACGAGAGGTTCTATAACTTCTGAAACTTATTACCAAACTAGAGGCGTGCCTCAGGGATCGGTGCTGTCTCCATTGCTATTTAATATATTAATGAGAGATATTCCTGTTCATCCAAATATAAAATTGTACGTGTACGCGGATGATATTGCCTTTTTCTCTTCTGCACGAGATGTTCATTCCTTATATCAGCTATTGCAAGCCTACTTGAATGCCCTTGAAGTTTGGCTCGGTAAAGTAAAATTAACTCTCAACGTGAAGAAATCCTCAGTACTCGTTTTCCCACCGGCACACCCTCTTTATATCTCCCTTGCGTATTGCGGTTCACAAATCTCACAGGTTGAATCCTTAAAATACTTGGGTGTATTATACCACTCCCAGTTAGACTGGAGGCCTCATATCAAAAGTAATTGCCTGAAAGGTGAGCGAGCCCTTGGTCGCCTGATTCGAATTAGCCATAAGAAATTCGGTATGCGTAGAGATACTCTTTTGTTTCTCTATAAAACTTATTTGAGACCAATTCTGGAGTTCGGCTGTGTCCTTTTCTCAGGCAGTCCTAAATACAAACTACGACCTTTGTTGCTACTGGAGAGGCGCGCTTTACGACTATGTTTGGGGTTGCCAAGAACAGTTTCAAATGCAGTCCTCTATTTAGAGGCCCGTGTACGTGACTTGAACTCTCGATTTGAGCTGCTAACTGTGCGAACCTTTTTAAGAGCACTGGAATCTCTGTCTGGAGTGGCTTCTCCCATTTTTATTACACACCAATCTCAGTTTCTAGATTATCATTGGCCGCATTATAAGCAACCACAATTTGTATTTACTCAGTCCTTGCTGTCCAAAATTGCAGTTTCGCTTAGGTCAGTAAGACGTGTTGGCAATGTTCAAGCTACTTCCACACTGTGCTTTGACCAGTCGTTGCCATCTAATGCAAAACACTTGACTACCACGGTAATAAAGGGACACCTTGAAGATTATCTATTACAATATCCAGGACACGTAGCTATTTTCACAGATGCCTCACAACGAAATGAAAAAGCAGCAATAGGGATTTACTCCAAAGCACTTGATTGGAGTTTTTCTGTACGGATCCCTGATTACACACCAATATTTACTGCTGAATTGCTTGCAATTGGTTTGGCCCTTCAAAAAGTTCCTGGTAATGTTACTCACGTAATAATACTCTCTGACTGCCTGTCAGTCTTAGCAGCATTAGAAAGTCCGAAAATGCGTCTTTTGAAACAAACCCTGATGTTTTTCCTTCCGATACACTTACAGAAAGTACGTTTTCAGTGGGTTCCGGGACACTGCGGCATCGCTTCTAATACAATGGCGGATTATTTAGCGAATTCAGCTCTCAGTGGGCCTGTTGCCGATGTTGTACCCAATATTATCTTGCTAAATATATCCCGTTTTGAACGATTTCAAACGTTAAACTCCTTGAGCCATGAGCCACTCCTTGCGACTACGGATTTTAACCATTTAAATTTCCATTGGAATGTCCGATGTTGTACCTCGAGGCAATGTGAGGTTTCCATGACGCTCATGCGTTGTAGAATTCCTTCCCTCAATCTTTATTTATGTCGCTCTGGATTCACGCCGTCGAATCTTTGTGCGTCATGTAACGACGTGGAAACAATCGAACATTACATCCTCTCCTGTCACAGGTATGCTACTCAGAGAAGACATTATCTAGAAATACCTCTTACTCGCCTAGGATTGCCATTTACAGTTCCTGTCCTCCTCTCCTTTGGTGCAAACGTCAAAGGGTATGCCCTAAAACCGGTGTGTGAATTACTTCATAATTATAATATTGCTACTGGAAGATTTGTGTGTTAGCGCTGACCTGTCTTAATTGTATTTTTTCTTCTTATTATTATTTTTAGTAATTTACAATTGTATTCCTTTTTTATCATTGCTTTCTATTACATTGCCTCAAAATTTCAAGTTATTTCAGCAACACTAGCTCCTAAGTATTAGGTTATCTGTATCATACAGTCAAATCGACATTATCAAAAATATTATGTCACCTACAACGAATTCTGGCCAATCCCCCACTGTGGGTATGTGCCATTACAACGAGGGAGAAGAAGAAGAAGAAGAAGACAAAGTGGTAGCAACGATTGATGCTAGAATAAGGTCGACGCTCCTGTGTTTCTGTGTTCTGTGTGCGGTGCCAGCCTGGACTAACCTTCGTGGACTAGCCTTGCCACGTATCATCTTGGTGGAGGTGAATCAAGATCCCCGTGCGCCCCGATTAGTCCATTTACGCTGTCAAAAGCTGGATTTACGAAGCGGCCGCCACCTACCTGAGATCACAACCAAGTCTCAAACAGCCACGATGACCTCCGAAACAGCCCCTACCACCGCGGGAACATCGGCTCAGCCAGTTGTTCTAACAAAAATACGCCACCCTCCCGTCTTCAATGGCGACGACAATCCAGACGTTGACGACTGGCTTGATGAGTATGAGCGCTGCAGCCGCAATAACCACTGGGACGCCACCATCATGCTCGCTAACATCATATTTTATTTGGCGGAACAGCTCGAACATGGTTTCAAAACCACGAACAAGAGCTCGTTACCTGGGATACCTGCAAGCTCAAGCTTAAGGACTTGTTCGGGAAACCAATTGGACGCGCTCTGGCTGCAAAAACGGAACTTTCTTCTCGTGTTCAATCCCCCATGGAGTCCTACCTCGCCTGCATTAAGGATGTGCTTGCGTTGTGTCGCAAGATTAACACCTCCATGCCGGAAAGTGAAAAGGTAGGGCAAATCCTCAAGGGTATCGCGGATGATGCACTCCACATCCTATTCTGCATGGATTGCTCTACCGTCGATTCGGTGCTCCAAGTCTGCCGAAAATTCGAGCAGGCTAAACAAAGACGTCTCGTACATCGCTTTGAGCGTCTTCCGAACACGGCGGCTACCTCATCCTGCGATGACCTGGCCCCTTTGCACCAACCCTCTCATCCCACGACAGTGACTCGTATCGTCCGCAGAGAACTTGAGGCCCTAACTCCTGCACCAATCTCGTCTCCGCTGCCCGACACCGTTGCCATTATACAGGCCGTTGTCCGCCAGGAACTTGCAAACGTCGGCCTCTCCTCTAGCTCCGTGCCGCCCCCGCCACCATCACACCCTGTTCTTTTAGTGGCTGCTACAACCGCCAGCACAGCCTCCCCACGTCGCTACCTTGGTCACAACACTGCAGAATGGTGCACCTCAGATGACAGGCCAATCTGCTTCATTTGCTGTCGAGCCGGCCACACTTCGCGGTATTGCCGTAGCCGTACTTTCCCCACCCCTCGCTTTTATTACAACGCTGACCGTCGGTATTACTATGGACCTCGACGCTTTGTCGCCCCACCAGAGGAGCCCCGCTCCGCCTATGATCGACCGACACACTCTTCTTCTCAACCAGCTGAACCTCGCACCGAAACCGTCCCAACTGCTCCTCGCTACAGCCGATCTCCATCTCCCCGGGCTCATCGATCCCGTTCACCGCTACCTGGTCGCGGCTCCTCTCAATTATACGCCGGCACCTACTCGGGAAACTAGCGAATGCAGCGACCGGAAGTGACGCTGCATTACCGACCCGGACTGTCAACTCGGAACTGACCCTCGCACCTAGACGTAATCTCATTGACATTCTTGTGGACGGAGTCTCAGTTTGTGCCCTTATTGACACTGGCGCCCACATTTCCGTCCTCAGTTCCTCGCTCCGTCAACGCCTCAACAAAGTCCTCACACCCGCTCCCTCATCTACCGTTCATGTTGCTGATGGCAACACAGCTACTGTGATTGGTATGTGTATTGCGAGAATCACCATTGCCGACCGCCATATCCCTGTGCTATTTACAGTCCTCACCAGTTGCCCTCACAACGTTATATTAGGACTCGACTATTTAACTGCACATTCCGCGCTCATTGACTGTTCTTCTGGACTGCTTCATCTGGACCTGCCACTCTGTCCTGACAAAGAGGCCTCTGATACCTCAACGCTCCGTCTCTGCTCCTCTACATTTACTCGTCTGCCACCAGAAGCTGCAGTGTATGTGCTCATGACGCCTTTCCCCTCCGTTCCTGATGGCGACTACGTTGTTTGCCCCATAACCGACGTGACACTGCAGCGTAGAATCGCTCTCCCTGATAACATCGTGCACATAGAAAATAGCAACGCTTATATTCCAGTCTTGAACTTCGGCCTTTTTGTGCACGTTCTTCCTGAGGGCATTACTCTCGCCGAACTTACCCCACTGTCTGATGTCACAGTTGCCGCTCTTTTGCCTGACCCTACTGCTAAAGTGTCGACACGACCTGCACCGTCCCCATCTCCGGAGGCTCGCATATCAGGAATGGTTGCACCTAATTTGCGCCCTGACCGTGCTACAGCACTTACGAGTCTTCTGAATTCGTACAGCGATATTTTTGATTTTGGTGACCGCCCCTTAGGACAAACGTCCCTCGTTACACATCGTATCGACACCGGAGACGCCCGCCCAATTCACAGAAGACCTTATCGAGTCGCCATTTCAGAACGACGCGTCATACAAGATGAAGTGGACAAGATGTTAGCAAAAAACATTATAGAGCCTTCGAGCAGTCCCTGGGCGTCGCCTGTCGTGCTTGTCAAAAAGAAGGACAATACTTGGAGATTCTGCGTTGATTACCGACACCTCAACAAAATTACAAATAAAGACGTTTACCCGCTCCCCAGGATAGATGATGCCCTCGACTACTTGCACGGTGCCAGCTATTTCTCTTCCATTGATCTTCGTTCCGGTTATTGGCAGATCGCAGTCGATGAATGGGACCAGGAGAAGACCACCTTCGTCACTCGCGATGGCCTGTATCAATTCAAGGTGATGCCTTTCGGCTTGTGTAATGCGCCCGCAACATTCGAGCGCATGATGGACTCTCTCCTGCGCGGCTTGAAATGGACGACGTGCTTGTGCTATCTCGATGACGTCATTGTATTTTCCTCTACATTCGAGAGCCCTCTCCATTGAATAGATGCCATTCTTGGCGTCTTCCGAAGAGCTGGCCTTCAGCTGAACTCGAAGAAATGTAGCTTCGGCCGACGTGAACTCAAGGTGCTCGGTCACATGGTCGACGCCCGTGGCGTTCAACCCGACCCAGACAAAATACGTGCTGTAAGTGCATTTCCTACACCCCGTTGTACCAGTGACGTACGTAGTTTTCTTGGGCTTTGCTCCTATTTTCGGCGGTTGTACCCAACTTTGCGGAGACGGCTCGACCACTCACCAATCTTTTGAAGAACGACACTCCATTTTGCTGGGATCAAGAACAATCTCAAGCCTTTTCTGCGCTCATTGCAGCCCTCACCAACCCGCCCCTCCTGGCACAACTCAATCCGTCGGCCCCAACGGAGGTAAGCACCGACTCCAGTGGTCACGGTATTGGTGCCATACTCGCCCAACAGCAGATGGGTCGCACTCGAGTCATTGCTTATGCTAGTCGCCTCCTTTCTGCAGCTGAACGGAATTACTCGATCACAGAACGTGAGTGCTTAGCCCTCGTGTGGGCCATTACAAAGTTTCGCCCCTACTTGTTTGGCCGCCCGTTCTCCGTCATCACAGACCACCATGCCTTATGCTGGCTTTCTACGCTGAAGGACCCTACTGGTCGCCTGGGCCGTTGGGCCCTCCGCCTTCAGGAATACACTTTTTCTGTCATCCACAAGTCTGGCCGGCTGCACGCTGACGCCGATTGCCTGTCCCGCAACCCGGTAGATCCACCACCTGCGAGCGAGTGTGACGATGACACATATGTGTTGGCCATCTCTGATCTTTCAAACATTCGCCATGAGCAGCGCTTAGATCCGAAGCTTAGCAGCATTATCAATCGCCTCAGCACTGACAACTTTGACGCTACCCTAGCTCTGTTTGTGCTCCACAACGGCACCTTATACCGACGGAATATGCGACCAGATGGCACCGAGCTTCTGCTCGTAGTCCCCGAACACCTGCATACCACCGTTCTTCAACAGCTGCACGACGCACCTACAGCGGGTCATCTTGGCGTATCTCGTACGTACGGCAGCGTCCGCCGCCGCTTCTTTTGGCCAGGCCTCTATCGCTCTGTCCGTCGTTACGTGGCTTGCTGTGACCGGTGTCAGCGACGGAAGAAGCCCTCGGTTATGCCAGCTGGATCCCTGCAGCCGATCGACATCCCAGTAGACCCGTTTTCCCGAGTTGGTCTTGACCTTCTCGGGCCTTTCCCACTTTCTGCGTCGGGGAATAAATGGATTGCGGTGGCCACGGATTATACTACGCGTACGCTGTCACCCGAGCGATACCCACCAGCTGTGCAACTGACGTGGCTGCGTCTCTTCTGCACGACGTCATCCTGCTCCATGGTGCTCCACGCCAGCTGCTCACTGACCGTGGCCGTTGCTTTCTTGCTCGAGTAGTCGACGAAATTCTTCGGTATTGCTCCATCAAGCACTCTTTTACCACCGCTTACCATCCACAAACGAACAGCCTCACCGAACGCCTCAACCGCACGCTCACGGACATGCTGTCAATGTATGTCTCGGATGATCACCGTGACTGGGATATTACTTTGCCGTTTGTAACGTTTGCGTACAATTCCTCTCGTCACGACACAATGGGCTACTCACCCTTTTATCTTCTATACGGCCGTGACCCTCCCCTTCCCTTTGACAGCGTACTGCCTCCCACCGCTAACGGCAGTACCTACGTTCGTGACGCCATCTCCCGAGCTGACGCCGACCGTGTTATCGCTCGCCGCCGACTAGCTTCCTCACAAAGTTCTCAAAAACGGCGCCATGATTCTCGCCACCGGGATGTCCACTACTCTCCGGGCTCTCTCGTCTTGCTCTGGACTCCCGCTCGTAAAGTAGGGCTGTGTGAGAAGCTCTTGCCATGATACGCAGGACCCTACCGTGTTTTACGGCCAGTCACTCCTGTGACATACGAGATCGCCCCTCCACATCCGCCGCAACAGTCCTCTATGCCACGCACCGAGATTGTTCATGTCGCCCGGATGAAGCCGTATTACCCCTGTAGTACTTCGTCCTAGTGCGCACCGGGACTGTGCTTTTCGTGGGGGGGTAATGTGACATATATGCCCTGCATCTCTGGAAGTTGAAGATGAAAACGATCAGCAACAGTGACAGAGAAGAAAAAGTGGTAGCAACGATTGATGCTAGAATGAGGTCGACGCTGCTGTGTTTCTGTGTTCTGTGTGCGGTGCCAGCCTGGACTAACCTTCGTGGACTAGCCTTGCCACGTATCAATATATTTCATTGTCTTATACAGAGCTCTTGTGTTCCTTAATTGGCTGTTGTCTTCATCTGCTTGGCACTGTATGTTCAGGAAGGCATTCTTATCTCTCCTTGCTATTTTCTGAAAATCCGCATTGAGAACCTTGTATCTTTCTCTTTTCCCCATAACTTTTGCCATCCTCCTTTCCTCAGCTATTTGCAAAGCCTCTTCAGATAACCAGTTTGCTTTCTTGCGTTTGTTTTGCTTTGGAACTACCTTAGTAGCAACTTCTTGTATTATATCACGAACATCAGTCCACATGTCTTCGGGCTCTTTGTCTTCTAGATCTAATGCTTGAAATCGATTCCTCACTTCCACAGCATATTTTAATAGAATTTGATCCAGCTCATATCTGAAAGGCTTTCTAGCTTTCTGTGTTTTCCTCAATCGAAGCTTAATTTTGTCAACAAGAAGTTGATGACTGGTGCCACAATCGGCCCCAGGCCTTGTGTTTACTGTTTGTATAGCGCTTCTCCGTCTCTGCCGGCAAAGAATATAATCGATCTGATTCCTGTACAGACCGTCCGGTGAAGTCGATGTTTTTCCAGGCGCCTCTTGTGCTGTTGAAAATGAGTATTCGCTATGGTCAGGTTGTTTTCTTGACAAAACTCTACTAGCCTCTTCCCAGCTTCATTTGGCTCACCAAGACCGAACTTGCCTGTAATTCCGGATATTTCTTCACTCCCGACCTTAGCATTCCAGTCTCCTATGAGAGAAACGACGTCTGATGATGGGGTGTGGTCTAAAAGGCATTGTAGGTCGGCATAAAATCTCTCAACGTCAGCTTCTTCAGCAGTAGTGGTCGGTGCATAGACTTGGATAACGGTTATGTTGAAAGGGTGACCTTGGATCCGAAGTGAAATAATTCGGTCGTTTATGGGGTTGTACCCTAGCACTGCTTTGCCCATTCTTCTGTTTACTATGAGAGCGACCCCATTCCTTCTCTTGGATTCGTGCCCACTATAAAAGACATAATGGTCGCCGGAGTTAAATTCTCCCATTCCGGTCCACTTGAGCTCGCTGATATCCAAGATATCAATGTTCAATCTGTCCATTTCTCGCTTGACGACATCCAGTTTACCTTGCGTCATATATCTTACATTCCATGTTGCTATGTGATATATCTCCTTGCAAAATCGGACTTTCCGGTCGCTTCCCGACACATCCACAACTGAGCGTCCTTTTGGCTTTAGCCCAGCCGCTTCATTCGTCCTGGAGCTACTAGGAATCGCCCTTTGTTCATCCCCAGTAACACGTGGGACGCCTTCCAACCTGGGGGGCTCATCTTCCGGCGCCATATCATTAATGGTATTGTGACTGGCCATAGGGTTTCCTTGGCAGGAAATACTCGAGTGGGTTGCCATCACCTTCTCCAGTGAATCACATTTTGTCAGAACTCTCTGCCGTGACCTGTCTATCTTGGGTGGCCCTACACAGCAGAGCTCACGACTTCATGGAGTTTCGCAAGCCCCTCCGCCACGACAAGGCAGTGATCCATGAAGGGGTAAGGGGAAGGTAGAGCTGTGCAATAACCCTCTTAAGCTATCAATAGTGTTTTCGTATGTTTTTCCTGAAGCAACCCTGACGGCTAGCTATCCTGTCGTCACAGACAGGCAAGACGATGTTACGTGTGCATTGACCTGCCGTCAATTTTGTTTTATATCGTGTAGTTCCTATTTGTAAGAATTTGTTTTCTTGTTTTTGGCAAACAGTTTTTTTATTAAATGGCTAGTTGAAGCTCGTGGAACACTGAGCAGTAGCTCACAGAATCCTTCGCTTCGGCGGAACCCTGTTTGAGAACCGTTGCGTTGTTAGATCAAGGCTACAATATTCGAGGCCTCCTATAGGCCAATTAGCAAACAACTCCAGGAAAAAGGAGTGGCTGCATTATTGATTTATTTTCATTTTATTTCAGCATACTGTCAATCCCGATTGGGATTATTACAGAAGTGGGATTATATGTTATTCTTAAAACAGGTACAATACAACCCAGACAGCATACAGGAGCCTAATATACTTGAAACACAGGCGGCTACAGTGCACGGTATATTACATTGGTTTTCACAGCATTTCTTCGCAGATCCTAGTTTTAAGAAAAAGAAAACAAGTTTTGGTCGCGTTGTTTCTTCCAAAGCGATCGCAAATTTTTCTGTTGTAGACTAGGCAGTAACAGCAGGGTTTAACGAATTCCATTCCCGAACAACTAATGGAGAATAGGAAAAGCGAGAAGTGCCATTGTTACGAAAGAATTCTTCTAGTGTGAAGGTGTGCTTATGTCGTGTCGGTCTAGTGCTTTTGTATCTAACGAAAACGGCGGTATTCAGCTGTAGCGTATTGTGTAAAACTGTGTATAAGAGTTTTAGAATTTAAAGTTTTGCTCGAACCTCGAGGGTTGCGAGGCCAGCGCGGGAAAGGAGTTCAGTAGGTGAATCTGTGCGCTTATAACGGTATTAGATAAAGCAGACCGCTTTTTTTTGTACTCTTGCAAGCGTGTGAATGTGGTTTCTTCTATGTGGAAACCATACTATCTTAGCATGTTCGAGCGCCAGTCTGATAAGGCCGACATAAGCGAGCTGTCTTGTTTCGCTGGTGGAATGCGATAGGGTGCGTTTAATATGTTTGTTCAGGGCTCATGTTGTACGTGAGCATTCCAGTTAAGATCGGATTAAATGATTACACCCAAGTATTTATAGTGGGCAACGTTTTTAAGAACGGTGCAATTAAAACTCTATGGAAGCAGCAGACCGTCCTGCTTTCGCCTCCATCCAAAATGAAAAAAAAAAGAAAATAAAGAAATCGAAAAGCTTAGTATACCGCAAAAAACACACCAAAACTTTTAACATATTGTCACGTGGCTATAAGCCAGAAGACGGCACAACATGGCGACAGGGTGAATGATGATTTAATGGCTGGCTTAGCTTGAGGGCTCTTCTCGCGCCACTGCCGATCTTCTTCGCAACACTTCTCGGGGCCACTGAGCAATCGTCTCGATCGGCTCATTGAAGTCGGTGGTGGCATGACGGTGAGGATGTTCAAGAAAAGATAGAAGAGAATGATGTGCTTGTCACCCCGATGACGATGACCACGATGATGCTCGGGTGATCCGCCTCCCCTGGAGCTCTTCAACCATCCGCCATCAGAGCATCCATGGGGCCGTTGGCTCGAGGTCACGTCGGGCGGCTGGCCGGGGCGGGGGTTGCGTGTTCGTGTCTTTTGGTTCATTCGGGTCTTTGCTCTGATCTCGTCTCTGGTCACTTATTCTGTGCTCCTTCTCTTCAGACCCAGGCTGGGAGCGGGGCGGCGGTAGTTGCGGCTGGTCGGATCTGAATGGGAAGGGCTGGAGCGTTGCTGCGCGGTGATATCCTCGGGCTCTCGGCCGATGGCCCCGGCGTATGGATGGAGTCGACGCTCCAAGATGAGGATAGGGATGACGTACATCACACCTCCAACCAAAATTTTACGCGGTGAAAAGCAAGAAGATGGCACAACCAGGCGACTGGGTGAATGATAATTTAATATATATATATATATATATATATATATATATATATATATATATATATATATATATATATATATATATATATATATATATATATATATATATATCTATATATATATATATATACATACATACATATGTCCTGGCTTACAACAAAAAGTATGTAGAAAAGTCTACTTTCGACATGACAGGAGGCTCGGAGGCTATACGCATATTGATTGCACTCTGCGCCGAGTGATGGCATCCAAGCAATTCCTTTAGCCGTAAACGTACTAATATTCTGATGGTATCATGAGTCCTTTTTCGAATAATGTAAACGATGCCGGATATAAAGTTTAATCTAAACTCTGCCCCGGAAAAAATTCTCAGTACGGCATGTTTTACATAAAAATATTGTGCATTATGTGTTTTTTTACCCATGTATCTTCATTTAAAAAAAGAAACTCTCAGATAATCACATCAATAACATATTTCAAAACACAGTGTTTCTTTCGTTTGACTTTCTAATTACTTTTGAAAAACAGCTTTGCCATAATTTGTGACATAAGCCTGAACTTTGCGCGCATATTCTCCTGGAGACTATTCAATGTGTTATGTTTGGCTCAATAAAAGCACCTGCAGCTTCAAATTCCCTGTCAAGTAAACATGCTCGGGTCTATGAAGCCGGAGCTGGTGAGACCACGTCTTACGCGGGCAAACAAAGTCGTACTCCCGAAGAACCGGCCTCCTGCAACAAGCGTAAAAGAAGGCTGCGATATAAAAAATGTTTACCACAGCCTCTCTGCATGATTGCATAAGCGGTATGTAATGACAAATGGCTGCGGCATAGATGGCTCGAAAAGCTTGTATATTTCGAAACGTCTTGAAAGACGCTGCATTCTTGTCCTCCATTACGACTCCACCTTTCGTAACCATGCGATTTGTAATGTCTCCTGTAGAAATAGGCCATCAGCTGCAGCTGCCTTGCAAACTCGAGTTTGGTAATGCGTTTTGTACGTGTGCGCGAGTTATGCTCTTCTCGTTTTTCTGAAAACCAACATGTAAGAGAATGAGCCTTCATCCTATTAAAGTGTGAGACAAGGATTTTCTTCCTGGCATGCGAAACACGAATGTAGGAAGAGAAATGGCAACTTTAAAAATCTGGAGCCAAATATTGAGCATTTATGTGCTGTGATTCCATGAAAAGGAAATCACAAGAAGAATAAGATTGGGATGGAGCGCATTTGGCAAGCACTCGCAGATTATGACTAGCAGCTTACCGGTATCGACCAAAAGGAAAGTATACAACAGTTGCATCGTGCCTGTGCTCATCTATGGGGCCGAAACGTGGAGGTTAACCAAGAGAGTTCTACTTAAGTTGAGGACAGCCCAGAAGGCTATGAACGAAAAATGGTAGGGGCAACGTTAAGAGATAGAAAGCGTGTAGAGTGGGTGAGAGAAATAACTCAAGTTACCGACATTCTCGCGGAAATTAAGAAGAAGAAATGGACATTGGCAGGACATGTAGTGCGAAGAGAGGATAACCGATGGTCGCTGAGGGTAACAAACTGGATTCCAAGGGAAGGAAAGCGTAGCAGGGAGCGGCAGAAAGTTAGGTGGGCGGATGAGATTAAAAAGTTCGCAGGGGTCAAATGGATGCAGCTAGCACAGAACCGGGTTAAGTGGAGAAATATGGGAGAGGCCTTCGCCCTGCAGTGGGTATAATCAGGCTGATGATGATGATGATGATGATGATGATGATGATGATGATGATGATGATGATGATGTGCTGTGATTCACAAGCAGTAGCAGTCTGAACAAAAGTAACTTTATCAGCGTAACAAAAAGGACCGGTCGTGTGTTCTCTTTTCTTTTTGCAAAATTAAGAAACGGTAAATGAAGGAAGGAAGGTAAAAGTACAGGAAAACGTAGAGCCAAGATTTCGTGAAATTGAAGGAGCATCTCGTAAAAGGAACGCGGTTAATGCATTAGTGAGAGGATCAGGTTCGGAATGCATGTGACACGAGAGATGCAAAATACAGATAAACACGCTGATCAGACGGGTTTACAAGACGGCGCTGGGATTAATGGGGACCACGACTACGGCTCGGCTCCTGCAGCTCGGCGTCCATAACACCTTAGGAGAAATAGGCGAGGCGCAGCTCACTGCGCAAATGGAGCGCCTCTCTACCACCAAGACAGGCCGCAGTATACTGACGTCCCTGGGTTACAATACCTGAGCTCCCAGTCGGCAATCGAGTGAGATCAGCGATGAGGCGTGGGCCCACATCCACGTGGACCCCATCCCGAAAAACATGCACCCCGAGTACAACCAAGAACGGCGGCAGGCGCGGGCCAAAGTCCTCGTCGAGCAACACACGCCCAGGACCCGCACGCCCGGTTCGTGGATGCAGCGGAATACAAGCGAGAAGGATTCGTGGCAGTGGCCGTTGCGGCGGCTGCCGGCATCAAGACAACGGCAGCGAGCGTGCGGTGCACGGACGTCACAGACTCCGAGGAGGTTGCCATCGCTCTGGCGATCTCGGAGGCCGAGTGTCGCACCGTGCTCAGCGACTCGAGGAACGCTGTGCGCAACTTTGCCAAGGGCGAGTGTGCGCGCCGGCGCCGCCATCATCAGTAATCTCCAGCTGCAAGACCGCGGCAACACTATCCGCATCAAGTGGTTCCCGGCGCACGCGAGAGATTGTGTATCCTCACCGAATCACAATGAGACGGCCCATTCGGCCCCGCGAGCGCTTACCTTCCGCGCCCCCGAAGGGGACCGTTTCGAGTGGTGGTTCGAAACAAAAGACCGAATGACCAGTTACGAAGAAGTGACTAAATTTTACCGCCTAGCTCGACGGACAATGCCGCCGCCTCACCCGGCACTTAGTCGGTAGGAGGCGGTCATCCTAAGGCAAACGCCAACCGGGTCACTCCTAGCCCCGGCAATGCTACACGTTCTCCACCCAGACATCTACATGAGAGATATGTGCAGTGCATGTCAAGTGGGTCCGGCGGACCAATGGCACATCATGTGGGGCTGTGCCAGGTTCCCGACCGAAGCTGCATCCAGGACATGCCCGCCGAAACTTCAAAGTGCTGTGCAGTATACAGAATAGGACATTTAACTATGGGCCGTCCAGCAGGCCCGGGGTGTGCTCGAAAAGCACAAGCCTCACAACCCACCTCGAACGGGCCAAATGAAGTAGTGCAGAGTAAAGCATAACCCCGGGTCGACGCTTGGCCAACGTCACGACGCTTTAACCCGTCGTTTGCCGGCTCCTTAATAAAGTATACATACATACGCCTTGTTTCTGTTTACTTCCTCTGGCTGGCAAGGTGGTGTTCCAATAAACTCGGTGGCAGGAATGGAATGGAGTTTCTGTAATGCTCCTCAATCACAGCCACGTACCGAGATGATATCCTTAGGCCGCAAAATAGGCTCTCATTTCTTGCTGCTCTTGTCTACTCGCGCCGCTATGACCTTGTTAAGCATCGACCGTACGGCTTAGAAGCAACACCAAAATTTAATTTCGAGCGAAGCCCTCTTTCATTCACAGCAATTTGTATGTGTGTGTGTGTGTGTGTGTGTGTGTGTGTGTGTGTGTGTGTGTGTGTGTGTGTGTGTGTGTGTGTGTGTGTGTGTGTGTGTGTGTGTGTGTGTGTGTGTGTGTGTGTGTGTGTGTGTGTGTGTGTGTGTGTGTGTGTGTGTGTGTGCGCGTGCGTGTGTGTGTGTGTGCGCGCGCGTGTGTGTGTGTGTGTGTGTGCATGCACTTACGAAAACAGTATAAATGTCCTCATTGTCGTGGTTAACAAATGACAAAATATCTTGGAAGAGGTGGGCCATCACCTAATGCAAATTAAAAAGAAACTAAAAGCATGTAATACGCTGTTTGTTTTGATATTTGTGTTAATGAGAAATGCTCGCACATTTTTGTGCTCGAAGATTGAGATATCAAATGGCATGGGTGAATGGTAGCTGAATAATGGTATTCTCCGTGATAGTACCAGCGACATCACGAATTTGTATGTTGATCGAGCACTACCTAGATTACAAATAGACACAAAGCATTGATATAACTCTGTGTCGTCTTATTCGCCTTTTCGGATAATACTTCCAAAAGACGGCAGCAGTGAAGTGGTAAGATTAGAGAAAATGAAGTACGAGACGATAGCATGAGTGAGTAGGACTGGGAGCAAACTATGTTAAATATACAATTGCAAGGCCATGCCACTGACTTAAGCAAGTTCTATTTTCTTTTTTTAGTAACGGCTTGAAGAACACGTGAAGACCCAAGCATGTTTGCTGTTCTAACTTATTCAGCGTTCCGCTTTTTCACAACGAAACGCCTATGATACTATGCTGTACAGGGCTGCTGGTCGCTCTGGTTTAAGGATAAGTACTTTAAATGACCTAGAGCCCAAAAGGCGAATCAACAAAAATATACCATTCTTCCACGGGGAGATTGTGATGAGAAGGCGTTTGTTCAAATCCGAACCAACCCACGCGGCAGCAGAAGTACGGACTGATTCGTGGCCATATATCCCCGTGCAGCTACTGCTACGCCTGAACATTACACTCTTGAGGAGCCTGTCATGCATTTGCGCCCTTTGAGAATTCGGACAAGTAATTCATGAAATTACCCAAGTTTAGGTTTTGAAATATCTCCATGATTGTAATGATTGATTTGGCATAGTTTAATGACTGCCATAAATATTCCGACAAACGCCTTCACTTGACGGCTGACAACGGATACACAAGTCGTGGACAGTAGTTAACGCCTCCTCTTCAAGCTCTCCTGAGAGACCTCCTCTATCAGGCCTTAGCCGAGACGGGCACACATTGACGGAACCAGACGGAAAAGAATTATTCTCTTGAAATATTGTAGCACATCAAAGATCTCCAACTGGTGCGCTCCGAAGTGTTCCAGGGCACTGTAGCGCAATGTCTGTGAAGTGTTGTTCTGTAACGAGAATATTTTAATAAACTATGTAGTCACTATGAAATGCGTATAGCTTTGCTATGCAGGTGTGTGCCTGCGATGATTCTAATGAGTTATTAATTCCTCATTACAATCTGGGAATCTATGCAAGTCCCCAGCTGAAGCTGAAAGTGTTGTCTCTCAAAGGCTTCGCGTTGATTGTGAGCCGCTACACTGAACTCAACTTCCGCTTTTGGAACGTGCATGGGTTAAAGCCTGTTGCCGCTACCTAGAGCTTTATTTTGCATTTCTCGCCCGCAAAGCGGTTATCAGGGAACCTAGGCATTGCCAGACGTTCGTTACTTGCTGTTACAGACTAGCTGCAAAACACGTGACTTAATTAGAAGTTTACTTTTGCCTCAAGTGGGATGAGACTACATATGTTCCCCTCTGCCTCTCTTACAAGACATTTGTTGAATCTTCTTTCTTCCTGGCAGCAAATGAAGTAAACCTTCACGTAAGCATGGTTGGCGCGTTTAAACGTAACAACTCAAGACCAAGATACTCCCAAAGATACTACACGAGAGACTCCCTTCAGAAGAAGGCAGGGCAATCGTGCCTGAGTGATGCGCGCTGTTTATGTGTTTCAAAACGGTAAACCATAGTAACCAGCGTAAAGTCTATTTTGCATAGCTTGAAACAGCAATGTTGCAGCTATAATGTTGTCGTTGTAGATATATGCAACGATATATAATGCTAAACACTATACTTGAGTGCCAAATAATTACACAATAATTCATGTAGCTAAACATTATTTAAACTATCAAATCATACCTGCTGCCACCAGTGGCTATTCAATATGCTACACTGTTTATTCTGACTGCACAATCAGTTTTATTTGCTAACCATAACTTATCACCAACTATCGAATTAGACTGTCTCTTGTAACTGGCTATCCAATGATATATCGCATGGTTGACTAATTATTTTACATGCTTATTTAGACTGAGCTAGAGAGTAATTAGCTTTGACAATAACTAGTTTAAGGTAGAAGATTAATTAATTAATAATTAATTAATTAATATCTCTCCTCTATGCTGGTTATTGCAGCCGGCAGCATGCATCGCCATGGCCATCTTCACGTCTGCATGTCTTTTTTTATCATTATTGTTCGACTTTTATGACTGTGCGCATCGATTGTTCTTCCGTTTTTCTTTAGCAGCTAATGCAATTCAACCCTTTCTGACAACCTCCATGCAGCTATTACCGTCCGTCTCGTTCTTCAAACATATCCTCCTCGTTACTTACCATCTGCGTCCCATCGACTGCGTCCACATCAGACGCCCATTACTCTTTAAAATTTTCATTCTTCCTTTCCACCTTTCTCACCCTGCCAAGTCTTCGGAACTCTTCCTGCGCGAAGACCGCTGTTTTTTTTTTTTTGTTTTTTTTTTATAGCGCTAGCGTCGAAACAACTGCGGCGGCTTACTTTTTGCGATGTGCGTTGTTAATGCCGTTACCTGCTTTACTAGAAGCCCGTCTTTTAACGCGCAGGAGGGGTCAGACGTTGGGGCAGTGTTGTCGCCACTGCCTCGGGTTCGGGCGTCGTTCCCAGCAGCATGCATGTGCAGCCCGGTCGACGAGGTCGTCGGGCAGCGCCGCCTGCAGCCAGCCTCGCCCTGTTAGCCAGTCGTGGCAGCCTGCTTCGTCGCTGTCTCTAAGCTTTATCTGTTTTCGCTCGTGTGTCTTCCCTACGAACTGCACCAAGCGTCTTTTGGGAAGCCTTTCTTTAGCCTTGCTGCTGCTAGCGACGCTTCTTTGTGTTTATTTCTTTCTGGTCTCAGCCTACTCTCTCTCCCTCTTCATTTCGTTCTTTCGACGCTTTGTGTGATTGTCTTCTTTCGCCTTCCGCCTGGTGACTTACGCCCAGTAGATAATCTAGTTATTGGGATAGGAAATCGAAGGATTAGTAATCACGTTCAGCCAGTGTTTACACTCCTCATAAGTGGCAGCGTTGCTGTTATGTAAGGGATGGTGGTTATTTTTTTATTTTTTTTAGTTTGTCTAGAGCTTTTTCTTTTTCTCCTCGTCGCATTGCGCTCTCTTTCTTGGGGAAGCTACTTGCGTTAGTTTTGTTAGGCTTTGTGTTGGGCCCGAAGTGTCGGAGCGAAACCAGGTTTCTCGAAGAAGTTGACTTTAAAACAATTTTGGCGCTGAAGTCGTAATATAATTCTCCAAACTTCGGTATTACCCACTCTACTGCAAACGAGGTCATTGTACTGCCGAAAGGTAATGGCGACTACTCTTTTTGAGAGATATGTGACGCGTGACAGAAGATGTTGTGTGCCTGAAAAATGAAGATATTGATCTAATGCACACGTAAGGGATCGTCAGAGTCGTGCGGCGCAGTTCGTTCCTTCGAGTGGCAGAGGCCTGAAAGAAGAGGTTAAAAGGCAAACGCGGCGCCCAGACAGCGGGGTGGGTCTTTGGTAGTCGTCCGAACCCACTGAAAAAGCGGATTTGTAGCACGCGAAAAGCCCTTTAATTCTCAATAGAGTCTGAACCGTGAAGCGGGCGCCGCATTTAAAAGGTATAACCAAGAAAAAACACTATTCTTAGCGGGCCAGGCAGGCGTAGCATAGCCCGGCAGAGTGTTGAGACCATTGTCCAATAGCGACGACTGGTCATTAAGGTAAAATAATTGGCTTAAGCTCGATCGAGGTAGGCAGACGGTGACGAAAAGGCAGGGAGTGTGTGTGTGTGTGTGAGGGGGGGGGGGGGGGACACTGTGAAGTTGTGGCTCCCTGTCGAAAGAGTAGCTTTCGTATGCACAGTATACAAAGGAGCTTGTCGGCGCTGAGGTATTCACGCGGTGGTGACGGCACCCAAGGAGGCCGTCGAAGCGCCTGACTGGTGTGTCGTGGTTTGGAGTATTGTAAAAAGAGAGATATACCTGCTTGCAGGGGTCATTGCGTGTCGTCTCAACAACAATAACGCGCTCGCCCTGACGTAGGTTACTGACGGTGCGGATTGTGGGAGAACAGGCTGACCAAAGCGATGGTCACCTTTTGCAGCATGGAACCAATAAGTGCGGATTGGATTCGTCGAAACAAAAACGGCAATTTAATATTGACAACCACGGCGCTGAAGTACGGTTTCGACGCGTTGGCGAGACAGGGAGGAAGAAAATGTTGCATTCTCTCGTTTGTTTGTTTCTCCCCACTATCTGTGAGAGAGGTACCCGTGTACATGGTAAAGTTCTGCGGCAGAGCACGTAGTTTGGCACAACTTGAGCTACTGCCGTTTGTACGTTTTTTTTTTTTTTTTCATACTCATTTTGCTGGCGAAGATGTTTCGGGAAAGGTTTATTAATGCTGGTAAAGCCAAAGAGGGTGTGGCAGCAGCAAGTAACTAATCATGCTGATGCTTGCTGCGATTGGCTACGATTCGAATGTAGGGTGGGCTCCGAGGGATTAAAACCGAGCCCGAGAACCCAGTCGAGTGTCCTGGGCTAGGGTCAGACACAAAAACTCAGAACTGACTAGCCAGTTCTGAGGCTTTGTTTTTTTTTCTACTTCTTTGCTGTAAATATGCCTCGAAGTGTCAATTTCCTTTAATTGTGCAAACGTTTAGGGCGAAAGCCTTTAATGCCTCATCATTGTCGACAGAAGTCTGTAAGCAGAAGGTCATGCTACATATGCAGCGGCATCTACTGAAGCACACAACCGGACGCAACCTTTTGCATGAGAGTCCCTGTACGCGAGGTCTCGGGCCGAGAATAGCGTCCGCTGCTGCTACGCGGCAAAAAAGTACGAAAAAGTGCCAGCAAAGGCGATAAGTAAGCTGTCACTGCCAACCGATCAAGGGCACAGTTAGCTACGCAGCCTAGCGGAAATTACGGCTGCCAGGGCCGCACAGGCATTCGCCATCCTGATAACGGAATCAACCCTAGCTATGGAAAATATAAGGACGATCCCTTTGTTCTCTACCAACGAGTGGAGTCAGCAACTGCAACAGCATCAGCACCGTCACTACAAAGTGTTGTTTATTGCTCTAGAACAACCGACCACGTTGCGCCGAATTAGTGATGTTTCTGAAGGTTCTCACGCTTAAAGCAGGAGAAAGAAATTTCGGGGAGAAAAAAAGTTCCGATGGAGTGGATTACAATCCACCAATCGGTTATGGGGAGCCAGTATGGAACCTCAAAGCAATATTCTGATCTCGTATTAATTAAATGGTAGAGGTGAGTATAGTTTATGTGCGTTGGTAAGTTCTGGAATTGCCGTAAAAAGTGATATGGAAGGAATCTAAAGTGTTAGGATGAGTGTCTAGGTGCTGATAGAAACCGATCAGGCAATAATGAGGTAATGGTAAGGTGATGATACATAAATTGTGTGTTGTCATAGCAGCAAAACATGCGTGACAAGATGGAGGCATGATGCAATCAAAACTTGGGATAGTTTAGTATGTCCTAACATAAACACAACCAAATTTGATCAAGCAAAATGTTTTTCCAGTGGTTCGAAAAATAAACAATTACTGTAGTCATCTTGTTAGCGAATCGGAACCTGGCTCTTTCAAAGCATGGTCTCTCATTTTCCGTACCCTTGCCCCGCCGTGGTACTGCAGCGGTTAAGATGCCCGACTACTGTGCCGGAGTATCGAGGTTCGATCCTGACCGCCGGAGGCTGCGTTTCTATGCAGGCGAAATGGAGTGGCATCCGCATGCTGTGGGCAGTTATAGGGACTATAGGGCTGTCAGTGCAGGCTAAGGAACTCCAAGTGGTTCAAATTTCAGGAATCCTTCGCTGCGGCGTCTCTCATATCCTGAATCGCTTTAGAACGTTAAACCCTACAAACTAACCAACCATTTTCATGTAGAATTATGAGGCGTCCCCTTTGACACTTATTTCCTTCCACACCGTTTTACGCTTGACCGCAATTGCTAGCTAACCCCAACGTGGCTAAAATGGCCCCCTCCAAGCAGTCACAAAAGCGACGCCACAGACCGACCAGGTGCAAGGGCCCGCATGCAAGCTTCCGGTTCTCACACGCGGACGTGCGACGTCGCGAGGAAGGTAGCAAAGACAGGGAGGTACGTGTCAGGAGTGCAAATAGGGGCGAAGTTAGTACCGAGCGTTGGAGCTGGGCACCCTAGAGCAACCGATTCGTTTAGCCCCTCGTCAGAAGACGAATGGAAAGGCCCGGATGATAGCGGTGCTTTCCTACTTCATTTTTTCTTTTTTCTTTCCCTTGCACTCTTTGCGCTCTTACATCATTGCCCAGCAATGTGCTAGACCCAGGCGAGGGCCGCAAAGTGCAGTCTGAGTGGCGGTGTGGTGCTGGTGGCTGCAGGGGGCGGATCGGGAACTCCTGATTACAACCTCCGGCTACCGCGCCGGCTCGCCTAACACTGGGGAACCATCGTTTCCTTGTGACCGCGTCCACAGAATTCCTTTTTTTATTGATGGTGAAGCGCAAGGCGCAAGAGTTGCGACTGGAACATCGATAGGAGGGGGCCCAATAAATCTGGAGTTTTCAAACGATGTTTATTCGGGCTGAGCGCTGAATATGGTGTCTTGCTTTGTCTGCGCCACTGATTGCATTAATACAGGAGAGAACGCAATGAACACATATCAAATGAAGGCAAGCAAGTGAATACACTTTGTTTCCTACTAATTTAGTGGAGTCCCGTCGTTCTGTTAGCCAAACTGGGATAGTACATGGCCGTCTGTAAAACGTGATTGTTTTTGACCAGGAAAAGTCTCACACAGTTGACTCAGGGCACTCCAAAGTATTGGGGAGTATGGGAAGCGTATGCTCAGTTTTTTTTTTTTTTTAATTTCAGCTTATTCATTGCGTTCAGTGGTAATTCTTCCGTTAGGCTGTCAGCTGCTGAGGACGCTTTCATGTTTGCTTTTAAGAAAGTAATGGCTGCTAATTGACAGTCTAACGGATTCACAAGTCAGGTGTAGTGTCAGCTAGCAATCGTGTAAGATCTCTTCGACTGAAATAAAGGAAGAATAATGGGCTCGCTGTCTCATTGGAAAATTTTCCCGCGTGCTGCTAGACGACGAAAAATAAATAAGAAAGATTAAATGCTGTTGAACCGCAGGTTCTTTCTCTTCGTCGTCGTCGTCGTCGTCTTCCACGGTGCCACTCCGACGGCTTGAAAACCTAGCACAGTGTAGCCTTCACTACAAAACATATTGACTCGATGTACCCGCAATACCTAACAAATATATCGCCTAATAAACGAGCCCCTGGGCACCAGTTCCCATCGCGCGAGACAACACTTGAGAAACACATATTTGCGCGCTATGCGATTTTCAAGTAAGCTTTTTCACTTATGGGATACGGATTAAAACCGCACAGGTTTTTTGCTCCGGAAAGCAAACTACGGCTAAGAAATGTAGTTTAGTGATATCAATGGATCATCTTAAAAGCTGTTTCGTGAGCAGTCATGTAGAATGAGTAAAACAAACCTTTTAACATTTCCTCTTAGATTTTTTTTTTCTTCTTCTTTCAGCCAACATAATATCCTACTCAGCAGCGGTTTACGGAATGCATCAGATGCCAATTATTACACGCGTGATCATCCTGACTGACTGATCTGTCTGCAGGAACACAGTAGTTGGCGCATATGCTGCGACTGTGCAAGAATTCAAGGAAGTCCAAATTATTAGGTGGCCTCTACGGTGTCCCTTTAGCCTGAGTTGCCTTGCGTCGTCAAACCGCACGTAACCAACCAAACGGCGAGGTGATTCCTGATATTAATTTCTTGTAATAAACTGCGATTAGGGAAGTAGTCGAAGATAAATTGGTGGCTAGCTTCTTAAAGATCTACCGTAACGCAAGCATGTATATATCCCGTTCACAGACTGGAGTAGACTAGAATTGCTCTGACACCGGTTATTTGGACAACAATTTATTTGCTATACAAGAACGCCCGATTTGCTACCATATGAACTCATCATCAGCCAGACTATACCCATTGCAGGGAGAAGGCCTCTCCCATATTACTCTAATTAACCCGGTCCTGTATTAGCTGCATATCTTGGCCCCTGCAAATGTCTTAACCTCATCCGCCCACATAACTTGCTGTCGCCACCTCTTACGCTTTTCTTTCCTTGGAATCCAGTTCGTTAACCTAAGCGACCATCCGTTGTCCTCTCAACGCACCACATGCACTGCCCATGTCCACTTATTATTCTTGATTTGCACTAGAATGTCATTGTTGGTTGGTAACAACTTTATTTATAGTCCTGCAGAGCTTTCGCTGACTGGGCGTTAGGTCTCCCATGTGGGGACGTCGAGGTGTTGCCTCGTCGTCATTAGAATGTCATTAATTAAAATGTAATTAACTCTAGTTATTTCTCTGACATACTTTGCGAGCTTCATATATTTGAATGTTAAACTTAACATTTTTCGTTCCATAGCTCTCTGCGTATCCTCAACTTAAGTAGAAACCTTTTCGTTAACCTCTACGTTAACGTGGAGTCACCTGAATCATCCAGATGGCCAGCCGGATGGAACCAAGAAGTCCCCACGATTTCAAAAGAGAGGTAAAAGCTACACTTCTTTTCGTTTTGTAACCTATTTAGTATTTTATGCGAGAGAAAAGTGCTGATTGCTACATACAATAGAGACGCATGAACTCATTGACAGAATTCTGGAAACAGATGCATGGACACCGTGACTTAGTGGCGATCACTGTCTGCTGTATGTAAAATGATTATTTTACAGTTCTCAATCTGTTGCTTTCATTTTCCTAATTATGGTACACAACCCTTCCGTGTCCTCTCTTATTTTTGTAAGACAATAAACGGAAGTTGGTTCGGTTTGGTTTGTGGGGTTTAACGTCCCAAAGCAACTCAGGCTATGAGAGACGCCGTAGTGGAGGACTCCGGAAATTTCGACCACCTGGGTTCTTTAACGTGCACTGACATCGCACAGCACACGGGCGCCTTGCTTTTCGCCTCCATCGAAAAGTGGCCGCCGAGGCCGGGATTCGATCCCGCATCCTTGGGAACAGTAGCCGAGCGCCGTAACCACTGCGCCACCCCGCAAGTTGCACCTGGCACTATGTCACTAGGACCGTGATATGTTATATGTCGTAATGAAGAACTGGTAACTTCATTCACTGAACTAAGATAATTTGGCGCAGGAGGACATGAACTCCGAGCGCTCTTTCCCTCGTGAGAGAACTCTGGGACCTAAATAACACTCCTTATGGGGATGTGTTTTCTTCGAATGAGATGTTTCCTACGAGTGGAGCCGTGCGTTTGAGAAGTGGGCGTATAAAGTTAACCTCTCTTACACTGCAACAAATATGTTGATTCAACGTCCTCTACAATGCAAAAATAACGCACTCAACTTCAACTGCGAATTAAAAACGAAGTGCGATGAGGCTGTCGATCTGAGCAATGCGCTGTTGACTTCGATCTGCAGAGGGAACAAAAATAACGTTGTAAACACGCCCGAAATTGCGACCCTAATATAATCCATCATCGATATAGATGACAGCCGCGGCATAGCGTCACCTCTTGCCCACCAGTATACAAACCGCCCTAAGTCGAAAGTGGCCGTTTTTCCAGTTCGTAGAGGCATCGAGAAAACACATTTCGTACCCCCTCTCTCTTATTATTCAATTACCTTCGTCCCGCGACAGGAAACGAAAATAAATGATGTCCCCTTCCGTTCTCTTACTACAGTCTATGCCGCGTAGAGCTGTGAAAGAAGACAGCCCTGTTTGTTTCACGGGAAAAAAAGTCATTTTGATCCGGAGTGCATGTGTAAGGCCGCCACACCAACGCATTGTTTATGAAGCGACTGCACTCCTGCATTGAAGATAAACCGTCACCGCTGGCTCGTCAACGTTTTCGCAGTGTTCGGCCGTCTATGTGGCTATGGGGAGGGCACGAAGAGGGGTGGTGGGGATGAAGAGCGAGCGACGAAGCTGCCTCATGTTTATAAAGGATTGAAATGATGGCCATAAAGAGGAGCGCCGCTGATAAATCGCGCGTCTAAAAAAGGAAAAGCGCGCGATTGAGCATTTACTTGGATTTATTTTGATTAATATATACATGAAGACTACGGCTTTGTAGAATTCTTTCCAGTGGGCAACGGAAAGAAAATTTTGGGAACGTTTAAGCTCCGCCTTTAAGGCTATGGCGTGATAGAGGCGCTACCAGAACACATATAAAGTCTGGCTTTAGTCAAGCCGTATAAAGGTTCCTGAGTGGTTAAGGAGTATAGTGAATGCAATGGTCCTGGTATGCTGATTCCGATATCATCCCCCAATACAAGTCCGAGTTCGGAGCTTCTGCGAAGCGTAATGTCAGGCAACACTATGTGCTGTTAGTGATCGGGCATACAAGCTGCCAGCTACTGCCTTCCACCGCAATGCTAGCGAATTTATGCTCACAGAGCAAACGCCGGCCACAAATGCCAGATTTTGCGTTGAACGGGGCCTTTAAAGCTGTCTCATTACAAATGAAGAAACTGAAGAGGCGCCGATGACTGGTTCCCAATTCATATTTATCAAAGGTACTACCATAACAGCGACGGGTATGGCGAATAATTTCTGGCCGCGCTACGCTTAATGTCTACATGTGTTTTTCAGTCTTGCAAGCGCGATCAGGTGCAAGTGAGCTAGCGTTCGGTATGGCTCTTAATCAGTCAATAGCGAAAACTCTGGCCCCAAAAAAGCCGCAAACGTGGTTGCTTCTGCTCTCGGACCTTGAATCCAACCGCTGACAATTATGAAATTTGTTAATATGAAGGCTCGTTTTCTTTCTACTTCGCGCTTCTCTTTTTGTTCGTGTGTTTTCGTGCGCGAAAGCCCTGCCTTCTTCATTTACGTGTTTCCGTGTTTGTCAGCTTTCATCACCTGCACCTTTCGTTAACTACCACGTACTGTCTGAGAATGGTCTCTGAACTGCACACACAGAACGATTACCGCAGTTAGTCTCTTTCGCTTGCTATAATGGCAGGGCAGAAAGGGTAGAAGGTGGATAACTTCTTTTGCCTTCACCTCACTTCAACACAACATTTCATTCTGTTTGTACATGTATTGCTTTGCGTGAATTCGATCGGGCTGGTCCGTACAGCACTCCACGCATGGTACTGACTGTGTGCTTCTCTGGCAGGCATTGCTTGCCACTTTCTGTAGACTGAGCTCTGACTCCGCCGCAGAGCAGCCACAGAAACACCGGACGCACGGAATCACGCGATGCGAAATGGTCGAGCGTTTTTTGCCTACCTCCTCAAGCTACTCTGCCCTTACGAGTGTACGCGACGACTACGACCGCCACCGGGTAAAGATCCTGACATTTACTGCTCGCTGACTTCAGTCGTTTCTGTTGAATGCCTGGGGTTCGAAATTTCCGGTGTCCTCCACTACGGCGTCTCTCATAGCCTGAGTCGCTTTGGGTCGTTAAACCCCACAAACCAACCAACCAACCAAGCTTAAATTTAGATTTTTTCTTTATGTATCGTTTCACAGGAGTGCACACGATCGCGTGCGCCGACTGGTTGTCGCCGTCACTGCTACTTGACTTTGTCGTTTTTCATCAGCTAGCGATGTATCGAGAGCATGACGC